>NW_027185340.1:155000-160000 GCF_022577435.1 Embiotoca jacksoni
CCACTTCCGATAAAGCATTTCAAAATAAAACACGTTTCCTTTTTTTTGTTAGTGCCCGAGTACCGAATATTGTTATTTGTAAAAGTATTATTCTTTTTATCCTGAAAGTTTAAATGCATTTTGGAGGCTTTATCATATTAAAAAAATTCATGAAAGTTGATACAAAAATCTCTCCCGGCAAAAGATTTAGTATTTTAGTGGAGTTGCGAGTGGGCGTGGCCAAATGGCTCGCCGGCATACATGACGCCCCGGCATCACGTGATCACACCTGGAAGTACAACAGAGTCACGTTGCACCATTACCTCAACTCAACAGGAAATCCGCCATTTTGAATTGAGTCGCCATTTTTGTCGATTTGCACATGTTGTACTTTAACGAACTCCTCCTGGGGATTTTTTTCTGTGCACTCTTAACATGTTTGGGATTATAAATGATCAAAATAATAAAAACAAATTGACATAGTTGCGAGGCAGCAGTGCTAACCACTGCACCATCCATCTCCCCAGGAGCTAGACAGGATAGTGATAAATCACTCACTGCAACCTATAACTCCACGTCCATAAATATTCATTCAAATGTGACCAACATTGCTGCAGACATTCTTTGGATAGTAGATATACGTGTTTTCAAGGAGGTCTGCAGTGATATTAAATATCTTCCTGTAATGTGTAGTGGATGCAAAACTTTTTCAATTCCTCCAAACGTTTCAACTTCACTAAAAGTTGAATCACCATCAACAGCTGGAATCTGAACCATGAATATCAACCTTGGTGAAGGAGAATCTTTTACCTGTTGAGTTAACCAGACTGTTGACTGAGTCTCTGGAAGCTCTGAGTGAACTCCGTGAAACACTTTCTTCTCTTTCTCCAGCGGTCTATGACGCTGAGCTGGAGACGACCTCATGAAGACATGGGTTCGAGCCCCGCTCAGGTATCACACATGGTTCACGGAGGGTGAGACCTCCTAAGGTGAATACCTCTAAGGGTAAGCCACATGGGTTCATGTTGTACATGTCCAAACCAAACTAATACAAAGCTTTTTTTTCTCTTCATATTTCAGAAGTCCTATGACACAGTGCAGTGGTTAGAGCTTCTTCAGTGAGAAGTAACTCAATCGATGCGATCATTTTTGAATGTATACTATACAGGGCGATGCGGCTAAGTTTGATGTTTCGCTGTGACACAGGAAGTTTAAGGTCAAACGATGCTCCAAACCTCACGAAACATGCGTCAGGTACCAACTTTCATGAGTTTTTGAAAAAAAAAAGGCCATTTTTTTTAAAGAAGAATAAGGAATGAGATCGAGAAAAAAAAATCAAAACTGGAATATGCGGGCCCTTGCATGCTGCACGTCGGGGAGCCGGCAGAGCCCGCATATCACTGATAGCAGTTTTAATTTTATTTTGTGTTGTGTTCAAAGGCCAAAAAGGAATCCAGATTTTTTTTTAAATAAAAATAAAAATTTCAAAAGACATTCAAGTTCTGCATTTACATTTTACTGGCAAAAATGTATTATCAACTAAAACACTGGCAAAATGTACTTACATTTCCTCAGGTTTCTGGAGTGCTTATAGTTGCTGTGGTCAAAGTAAGGGTGGTGGGCAGTTAATTGACTAAAAGCTATCTATTTTCACATAATTGTGGATTATTATCTTGACAATATGTAGAGCTTCACTGCATGAAAATTATGATCACCAAACACTGGCAAAACAAAGCTTATGGTGAAGCTATTGTGGCTTAAGTAGTGTAAAAAAAAAACTTGGGTGCTGCACTCAAGTGTTATAATGGTTGGGAAGACCTGCAATTGATGTAGGCTATTTAAACTCATTTTTACTCTCATCATAATAATTTAACTCCATCAGTGGTGGAAAGTAATTAAGTATATTCACTCAAACACTTACAATTAACAGTTTTGAAGTACTTCAGTACTTCCATCTAATGCTACTTCATACAGCCACTTTAGTTACAATTAAGATAAAGATTTCACACAATGGATAATATAACAAGCTTTTAAAATACATTACATTGTTAAAGATTAAGCCAGTGGTTACCACCATTTTTTGCTTCTGCATCCTCAAGTGACTTTTTCCCTCTTATCTTTTTCCAGGGTTTCATTTCAAGAAATGTTTAAATGATCCGGCATCATCATAAAAATAATTTTTTCATGTAATGGTATATTTTTACATTGCTGTTTGGAGGTTTTACTTAAGTTAAGGGTATGAATATTCTTTCCACCATTGTACTTTTTTATATTTGGGAAAATATTATTTCGTCCCCCATTTTTTTTTTCTGTACTTACTTGTCAATGTCAGGTTTTTCATACAAAACACATCAGGATTTTATAAAATAGTTTTAGATTACAAATAACAATGTAACAACAAACTGTCATACTTATACACAAATGCATCAATACGAATATGCGTTTAGATAGATAGATAGATAGATAGATAGATAGATAGATAGATAGATAGATAGATAGATAGATTATTAGGGGACATTTTTTCACTACAGCAGCATTATAGATACAGGAAAAGCAACAAAACAACAGAGTAAAAAATATTAAATATAAAAATGCATAATATATACAATAAAATACAATAATACTAAATTCAATTAAACTAACTAAACAATAGTGCAAGGATTTAAACAAACAAGAAAACAAACAAACAACGGTGTTATTGTTGGTTGATTGATTTGGCCAGAGGTGAGTTTTATTGCAGTGGGCAGGAATGATCTCCTGTATCAGGAACGATCTCCTGTATCAGGAATGATCTCCTGTATCTGGAACGATCTCCTGTATCTGGAACGATCTCCTGTATCTGGAACGATCTCCTGTATCTGGAACGATCTCCTGTATCTGGAACGATCTCCTGTATCAGGAACGACCTCCTGTATCAGGAACGATCTCCTGTATCTGGAACGATCTCCTGTATCAGGAACGACCTCCTGTATCAGGAACGATCTCCTGTATCTGGAACGATCTCCTGTATCTGGAACGATCTCCTGTATCTGGAACGATCTCCTGTATCAGGAACGATCTCCTGTATCAGGAACGATCTCCTGTATCTGGAACGATCTCCTGTATCAGGAACGACCTCCTGTATCAGGAACGATCTCCTGTATCTGGAACGATCTCCTGTATCTGGAACGATCTCCTGTATCTGGAACGATCTCCTGTATCAGGAACGACCTCCTGTATCAGGAACGATCTCCTGTATCAGGAACGATCTCCTGTATCTGGAACGATCTCCTGTATCAGGAACGATCTCCTGTATCTGGAACAATCTCCTGTATCTGGAATGATCTCCTGTATCAGGAACGATCTCCTGTATCAGGAACGATCTCCTGTATCAGGAACGATCTCCTGTATCTGTCCTTGTGGCAGCAGAGCTGAAGGAGTCTATTAGAGAAAGTGCTCCTCTGTCCCTGCAGTAGGTGGTGGAGAGGGTGGTCAGGATTGTCCAATATGGATAATAATTTCTTCAGCATTAAATTAAATTAATGATAGCATTAATATCACAAGGGCTTTTAGGTACATTTGGGTAATTATCCTTACTTGCTTTAAGGTAATTGATATTCAGTGCTGGACTTTTAATAGAATTTGAATGGAGTTTTTCCCCATTCTAAGTAAAGCAAAGGTTCTGAAAACCTTTTTTTTTTTTTTTTTTTTTACTGTTGTTTAGTTTCATAAGATTCCTTCTTTCCCAAAAACTCTGCAGCAATACTGTACTTTTATGCTGAAGAGAATGCCTCCACTTCCTGTCAAGGACATATTCTTTCTGGTCAGCTTGACTTTAATATTTTGTTTGCACTGAGCATGCTCTCTTCATTCAGGGGAGCAGGGTTCTGGACATACCTGAGGCCACAGACATGTAGGTATGTTTTGCATAATCGGAAACATATGAGAAAAAAAAATGAAATCATTTTCAAATCACAACAAAAATTTAGGATTCAAAATAATATAGTCCGATAGTTTAAATCATGACAGTGCCAAATAATTTTGCAGTTAACTGTCCAAATAATTACTTTTATATGATCTATTTTCTGTTAAAAGTTTGGAGCTGCATGTAGCACATAGACTATATAGGATATATAGTAATCGCTCATATAATTTTTTTTTTTAAAGTGTGCAATGCATATTTTTTTAGTCACTCATCTACACCTTACAGAAAGGTGTCAGCATACCAACTGTTCAAGTATCTCTGTAAATGCAGTGCAACACATGCACATGACGAACAGAAAGAAACTGGTGCTGGAAAGTATTACTGCACTTGAGTAAAATGTTGAGATATTTGTACTTTACTTCTGTTTTATGCTGCTTTATAACTCTTCTCACTACATTTTATGAGTAAATATGGTAGTTTTTACTACACTTTCATGACATTCATTAGTTATCTGCAGATTTAGGTTATTAATAATGACAACATAATCAAAGATAATTAATTAGCCCCACCTTTACAAGCCCCACTTTCACTAAAAGTAGCCTAATGATCACACATTAATGTGTCAATAAATTAGGCCGATTCTAAAATAGGACATTCTGCATAATGAGCACTTTAACTGTTGGTATTTATATTCTAGTTCTACTGAAGCAAACATTTTTTTTTAATGAGTGGAGTTTGTTGGCAGTTGTTATTTTTTTGTGTTACACTAACTAACTGACAGACTAACTGACTAACTGACTGACTAACTGACTAACTGAGTTACTGACTGACTGACTGACTGACAAACTAACTAACTAACTAACTGACTGACTGTTAGTTAGACAGACTGACTAACTGACTGACTGACAGACTGACTAACTAACTAACTGACTGACTGACAGACAGACAGACTAACAGACTAACTGACAGACTAACTGACTGCCTGACTGCCTGACTCCCTGACTGACAGACGAACAGACTGACTGACAGACTAACTGACTGACAGACAGACTGACAGACTGACTGACAGACTGACTGACAAAGTGACAGACTGACTGGCCGACTCCCTGACAGACAG
>NW_027185340.1:162500-167500 GCF_022577435.1 Embiotoca jacksoni
TGTCAAGCTAACGTTGTGGAGGTTCACTGTTCCGGGTTGTTTCCGTTTCCACCAGACAACCTGCAGTCCTCACGACCACCGATGTCCACCCACCTAAATCTGGTTAGTACCTGTTTACACACTGACTCTGGTTAGTACCTGTTTATACACTGACTCTGGTTAGTACCTGTTTACACACTGACTCTGGTTAGTACCTGTTTATACACTGACTCTGGTTAGTACCTGTTTATACACTGACTCTGGTTAGTACCTGTTTATACACTGACTCTGGTTAGTACCTGTTTACACACTGACTCTGGTTAGTACCTGTTTACACACCTGAATCTGGTTAGTACCTGTTTATACACTGACTCTGGTTAGTACCTGTTTACCCACCTAAATCTGGTTAGTACCTGTTTACACACTGACTCTGGTTAGTACCTGTTTATACACTGACTCTGGTTAGTACCTGTTTACACACTGACTCTGGTTAGTACCTGTTTACACACCTGAATCTGGTTAGTACCTGTTTATACACTGACTCTGGTTAGTACCTGTTTACCCACCTAAATCTGGTTAGTACCTGTTTACACACTGACTCTGGTTAGTACCTGTTTATACACTGACTCTGGTTAGTACCTGTTTACACACTGACTCTGGTTAGTACCTGTTTATACACTGACTCTGGTTAGTACCTGTTTACACACCTGAATCTGGTTAGTACCTGTTTACACACTGACTCTGGTTAGTACCTGTTTATACACTGACTCTGGTTAGTACCTGTTTACACACTGACTCTGGTTAGTACCTGTTTACACACCTGAATCTGGTTAGTACCTGTTTACACACTGACTCTGGTTAGTACCTGTTTATACACTGACTCTGGTTAGTACCTGTTTACACACTGACTCTGGTTAGTACCTGTTTATACACTGACTCTGGTTAGTACCTGTTTACACACTGACTCTGGTTAGTACCTGTTTACACACCTGAATCTGGTTAGTACCTGTTTACACACTGACTCTGGTTAGTACCTGTTTATACACTGACTCTGGTTAGTACCTGTTTACACACTGACTCTGGTTAGTACCTGTTTACACACCTGAATCTGGTTAGTACCTGTTTACACACTGACTCTGGTTAGTACCTGTTTATACACTGACTCTGGTTAGTACCTGTTTACACACCTGAATCTGGTTAGTACCTGTTTACACACTGACTCTGGTTAGTACCTGTTTACCCACCTAAATGTGGTTAGTACCTGTTTACACACTGACTCTGGTTAGTACCTGTTTATACACTGACTCTGGTTAGTACCTGTTTACACACTGACTCTGGTTAGTACCTGTTTACACACCTGAATCTGGTTAGTACCTGTTTACACACTGACTCTGGTTAGTACCTGTTTATACACTGACTCTGGTTAGTACCTGTTTACACACCTAAATCTGGTTAGTACCTGTTTACACACTGACTCTGGTTAGTACCTGTTTATACACTGACTCTGGTTAGTACCTGTTTACACACTGACTCTGGTTAGTACCTGTTTACACACTGACTCTGGTTAGTACCTGTTTACACACCTGAATCTGGTTAGTACCTGTTTACACACTGACTCTGGTTAGTACCTGTTTACACACTGACTCTGGTTAGTACCTGTTTACACACCTGAATCTGGTTAGTACCTGTTTACACACTGACTCTGGTTAGTACCTGTTTACACACCTGAATCTGGTTAGTACCTGTTTATACACTGACTCTGGTTAGTACCTGTTTACACACTGACTCTGGTTAGTACCTGTTTACACACCTGAATCTGGTTAGTACCTGTTTACACACTGACTCTGGTTAGTACCTGTTTATACACTGACTCTGGTTAGTACCTGTTTACACACTGACTCTGGTTAGTACCTGTTTACACACCTGAATCTGGTTAGTACCTGTTTACACACTGACTCTGGTTAGTACCTGTTTATACACTGACTCTGGTTAGTACCTGTTTACACACCTGAATCTGGTTAGTACCTGTTTACACACTGACTCTGGTTAGTACCTGTTTACCCACCTAAATGTGGTTAGTACCTGTTTACACACTGACTCTGGTTAGTACCTGTTTATACACTGACTCTGGTTAGTACCTGTTTACACACTGACTCTGGTTAGTACCTGTTTACACACCTGAATCTGGTTAGTACCTGTTTACACACTGACTCTGGTTAGTACCTGTTTATACACTGACTCTGGTTAGTACCTGTTTACACACCTAAATCTGGTTAGTACCTGTTTACACACTGACTCTGGTTAGTACCTGTTTATACACTGACTCTGGTTAGTACCTGTTTACACACTGACTCTGGTTAGTACCTGTTTACACACTGACTCTGGTTAGTACCTGTTTACACACCTGAATCTGGTTAGTACCTGTTTACACACTGACTCTGGTTAGTACCTGTTTACACACCTGAATCTGGTTAGTACCTGTTTACACACTGACTCTGGTTAGTACCTGTTTACACACCTGAATCTGGTTAGTACCTGCTTATACACTGACTCTGGTTAGTACCTGTTTACACACTGACTCTGGTTAGTACCTGTTTACACACTGACTCTGGTTAGTACCTGTTTACACACCTGAATCTGGTTAGTACCTGTTTACACACTGACTCTGGTTAGTACCTGTTTACACACCTGAATCTGGTTAGTACCTGTTTATACACTGACTCTGGTTAGTACCTGTTTACACACTGACTCTGGTTAGTACCTGTTTACACACCTGAATCTGGTTAGTACCTGTTTACACATCGACTCTGGTTAGTACCTGTTTACACACTGACTCTGGTTAGTACCTGTTTACACACCTAAATCTGGTTAGTACCTGTTTATACACTGACTCTGGTTAGTACCTGTTTACACACCGGAATCTGGTTAGTACCTGTTTACACACCTAAATCTGGTTAGTACCTGTTTACACACTGACTCTGGTTAGTACCTGTTTACACACTGACTCTGGTTAGTACCTGTTTACACACCTGAATCTGGTTAGTACCTGTTTATACACTACATCTGGTTAGTACCTGTTTACACACTGACTCTGGTTAGTACCTGTTTATACACTACATCTGGTTAGTACCTGTTTACACACTGACTCTGGTTAGTACCTGTTTATACACTACATCTGGTTAGTATCTGTTTACACACCTGAATCTGGTTAGTACCTGTTTACACACTGACTCTGGTTAGTACCTGTTTACACACCTGAATCTGGTTAGTACCTGTTTATACACTACATCTGGTTAGTACCTGTTTATACACTACATCTGGTTAGTACCTGTTTATACACTGACTCTGGTTAGTACCTGTTTATACACTACATCTGGTTAGTACCTGTTTATACACTGACTCTGGTTAGTACCTGTTTACACACTGACTCTGGTTAGTACCTGTTTATACACTACATCTGGTTAGTACCTGTTTACACACCTGAATCTGGTTAGTACCTGTTTACACACTGACTCTGGTTAGTACCTGTTTACACACTGACTCTGGTTAGTACCTGTTTATACACTACATCTGGTTAGTACCTGTTTATACACTGACTCTGGTTAGTACCTGTTTATACACTGACTCTGGTTAGTACCTGTTTACACACCTGAATCTGGTTAGTACCTGTTTACACACCGACTCTGGTTAGTACCTGTTTACACACTGACTCTGGTTAGTACCTGTTTATACACTACATCTGGTTAGTACCTGTTTACACACTGACTCTGGTTAGTACCTGTTTACACACTGACTCTGGTTAGTACCTGTTTATACACTACATCTGGTTAGTACCTGTTTATACACTGACTCTGGTTAGTACCTGTTTATACACTACATCTGGTTAGTACCTGTTTATACACTGACTCTGGTTAGTACCTGTTTACACACCTGAATCTGGTTAGTACCTGTTTACACACTGACTCTGGTTAGTACCTGTTTATACACTGACTCTGGTTAGTACCTGTTTATACACTGACTCTGGTTAGTACCTGTTTATACACTACATCTGGTTAGCACCTGTTTACACACTGAATCTGGTTAGTACCTGTTTACACACTGACTCTGGTTAGTACCTGTTTATACACTGACTCTGGTTAGTACCTGTTTACACACTGAATCTGGTTAGTACCTGTTTACACACTCCATCTGGTTAGTACCTGTTTATACACTACATCTGGTTAGTACCTGTTTATACACTACATCTGGTTAGTACCTGTTTATACACTGACTCTGGTTAGTACCTGTTTATACACTGATTCTGGCTAGTACCTGTTTATACACTGACTCTGGTTAGTACCTGTTTATACACTACATCTGGTTAGTACCTATTTATACACTACATCTGGTTAGTACCTGTTTATACACTCCATCTGGTTAGTACCTGTTTATACACTCCATCTGGTTAGTACCTGTTTATACACTACATCTGGTTAGTACCTGTTTATACACTCCATCTGGTTAGTACCTGTTTATACACTACATCTGGTTAGTACCTGTTTATACACTCCATCTGGTTAGTACCTGTTTATACACTGACTCTGGTTAGTACACCTGTTGGGCCGGTTCCGTTTACCGTCCTCACCGGGGGAACCGACAACCATGTCGTTCCTGTAACTACGTTTTGTGAGACTTTTTGAGCTCCTACCCGCCTGGGACCGGGTCCTCTCCCCCTGGTACCGGGTCCTCTCCCCCTGATCCGGGTCCTCTCCCCCTGGTACCGGGTCCTCTCCCCCTGATCCGGTCCTCTCCCCCTGGTACCGGGTCCTCTCCCCCTGGTACCGGGTCCTCTCCCCCTGATCCGGGTCCTCTCCCCCTGGTACCGGGTCCTCTCCCCCTAGTACTGGGTCCTCTCCCCCTGGTACCGGGTCCTCTCCCCCTGGTACCGGGTCCTCTCCCCCTGATCCGGTCCTCTCCCCCTGGTACCGGGTCCTCTCCCCCTGATCCGGTCCTCTCCCCCTGGTACCGGGTTCCCTCCCCCT
>NW_027185340.1:175000-362500 GCF_022577435.1 Embiotoca jacksoni
ATGTTTGGAGGAAACCAGGCAGCGCTCATCACCTGACCAACACCATCTCTACGGTGAAGCATGGTGGTGGCAGCATCATGATGTGGGGATGTTTTTCAGCGGCAGGAACTGGGAGACTAGTCAGGATGGAGGGAAAGATGAATGCAGCGATGTACAGAGACATCCTTGATGAAAACCTTCTCCAGAGCGCTCTGGACCTCAGACTGGGGCGAAGGTTCATCTTCCAACAGGACAACGACCCGAAGCACACAACCAAGATAACAAAGGAGTGTCTTCGGGACAACTCTGTGAATGTCTTTGAGAGGCCCAGGCAGAGCCCAGACTTGAACCTGATTGAACATCTCTGGAGAGATCTGAAGATGTCTGAGCACCGACGCTCCCCATCCAACCTGATGGAGCTTCAGAGGTCCTGCAAAGAAGAACGGGAGAAACTGCCCAAGAATAGGAGCCAAGCTTGTAGCATCATACTCAAAAAGACTTGAGGCTGTAATTTCTGCCAAAGGTGCTTCAACAAAGTATTGAGCAAAGACTGTGAATACTTAAGTACGTGTTATATTTTCGTTCTTTATTTTTAATAGATTTGCAAAAATTTTCAACAAACTATTTTCACTTTATCATTATGGGATATTGTGTGCAGAATGTTGAGGAAAAAAATGAATTTAATCCATTTTGGAATAAAGCTGTAATATAACAAAATGTGGAATAAGTGAAGCGCTGTGAATACTTTCCGGATGCACTGTGTGTACTATTCAAAGTTTGTGACTAAAAATACTCCCACACCCGTCACTGACACTAATACTCAGTACTATACTGCTGATAACATACTACCATTCCCAGTACCACCACAGTATTCATACTAATGCTACAACTCTATTTCTGCCAATAGAGGACAGATTTGCATGTAATCTTGTTTATCTGTTCAAGCTGTCATTTAATGTCCCCGTTTTGTTTTTTTCCAACTGTCTAATTAACAGTGAGGAGAAGAAAAACCCGGGAGCTTTTCAACCACTAAAGCCTCCCTTTGGGACGGACGTGTCTGCCCTGCAGAGGGATCATCTCAGCAGCAATGGAAAACAGAAGGTAAACACAGAAATGATAAAGTCATTTAGAAAGTCATTTAGCCATGTCAGCCGCCGTAATAACACTGTTGTTTTATTATGTGATGACCCCACAGTTTCAGACAAATTGAAGGACTATTAGTGATGCTGTAATGTAACACTTAATGTAATTGTTACTTGATCAAACAGCCCTACAACGTGGTTCAGGTACCTGTTTGTCAATGATTTACACTCACAACGAGAGCAAAATACTAACATGCTGCAGAAAGAGATGGAAAAAAATGTATTCACAAAATAACCATCACACACTGTGACTTAGTTTTGTGTTCTTTTATGATCAGGACAACATCCATGTTGATGGCAGCCAGATGGAGAAATTGCAGACATGCAGTCAATATCAGGAGGCCAACAAATTCAAGAGGATGTAAGTGCATGTGGCCACAAGATGGTGCTGTTCTGTAGGATATTTAGTTTAAGGGCTGTTTCAGAATATAAACTAAGTGTTTACTCCCAGAAACAGAATAGTTCAAACCAGGTCAGTTACAATGACTGGAAGGAACTGAATGAAAGAAGTGCATGGTCTTTAGAGTCCTATGTACTAACCAATTATTCTATTGTCATAGATAATGAACTTAATGAACCATATCTATACCCAGTGGCTCTTCATAAGGCTATTTTTCTCATTTTAAAACAACAGTCAGGTGCACATATGTACACTGTGACAGTATTTGTTTTCTGAAATTGTTCCTCCTGTTCCCGCTGGCCATTAACCGTTACTACGACAGTCTGATTGTGAGTGATGTGGGATCACGTCTGTAGTCCGTGTTCTCTGGTTTCAGCCACCAGAGCAGGACAAAAGAAGTTGATTACAAAGTTAAAGTACAGTTACAGTCTTGTCAGTGTGAATTTCCTTATTTTTCCACTGCAGCTCAACAGAGAAACACAAAGAGGGAAATATAATGTAGTTGTAATATTGTTCGTGTTTAAAAAGACTCAGTGCTAAAACCAGATTTGGATGTATTACAGTGTCGATTTTGTCCCTTATAGCAAGAAAAACCTGTTTCAATATACGAATGACGATGTGACTGTGATAGAGGTGAACCTGTCCTGACTGTTGTTTGCTATGACGACTGTAACTGCGTGTTTCGTAATCTGCAGGGTGGTTGTTTGTTAGTCTTTTTCATTGGTGTAATTCTCTTGTTATTAGCATTACAACACGTAAGATAAATGGCTGAAAAACCTTTTTAAACAATAGTTTTAATCTGTTTGTGAGGATGTTACGTAAATTCTACTCCATATGTTTCTGTGTTGTGATGACGAAGCAGAAATGCTGGTGTCTGGCTGCACAGTCTGTCCACACAAAACAGCACGGAGAGCAATGGGCTTCTGGACAAATGTGGATGTTTACTGTTTGCTTTGGCTCAGCTGATCGGTGCTGTGTTCAGTGTACATCGGGGGAATGTCATTGTCAAAAACACCAAATAATCAAGAGACAAGATGCTCGAGACAAGATACTGTTTGTCCACAAAGGACCTGCTCAACATTTTTGATCTAAAATCACATTTGTCAAAACAAGCAAATTTATAAATGTGGAGAGATTATTTCACCTTTTCCCAGAACTATTCAATTTATTGCAAGAATTTTCTACTGTCAGCTATAAAGTCTCAGAGGAAGACGAGTGAATTTAACAGAGCATCCAGACATTTCCTGACAATAGAGTCTAAATTAATAACTTCTGCTCCATCTTAAGAAAAAAGGTGTTAAAAGCTGAATGTGAGTCAGTGACTTGTTTGGATCATTTCTAAAGAGTTGTTTGTTTGTTGCACAGTAAAGAGAAATCTGGCAACTGCAAATACAAAGTGTGAACTTTGTGCACATTTAGAAAGAATATTTTTGTAATAAGTGGCCAGAGAGTCAGACGGGTCCATGTTTCAGGTTTGAACATGTCCACTGTCGTCTTAATCTAACAGACACTAAGAACACATTCAAATATCACTTCACTTTGGACCAAACACCTCAACGTTGAAACAAGGGATTTACACAATGACATTGTTGATGAAAAATCATCAGTAATGTGGGTATAATGGGGGGGGGGCAAATAACAACACGTAGAACAAACAGTCTGTTAAGTTTAGAAAATGACATCACTTTAATGTAATGCAGCCTTTAAAACCAGGAAATGATAACCTTCATGCCATATTACCATATTATGGTATTTAAATTCTAAGACGACATCTACTTTTATATCACAATATCAATATATTCGCCAGCCCTTTGTGGCAATGACAAACTGTGAGATCATTATATCATCTGTATCTGTAAAGACCAATGTTCCACTGAGAAAGCTCAAAATGATGTTTCCATCACATTGAACTTTATGTGTTTGATGTTCTTTCAGTGTCTTTGACAAGAAACCAGCTTCCGTCGACATGTCGAAGCTGCTGAGCTTCGGTTACGTAGAAGACACCAAACCACCACACGCTAAGTGACGTCTCCAGTAAGTAGCGCATCCTTGAGCAACACTTTTCCACGTCCGTTTTCATCGATATGCTTTCAAGTTGCACCTCGACTACAATAAGAACATATGAAGGCTGCCGCAGTCAGACGTGATGAAACCTCCACGAGATGATGGCGACACAATCTGACATGTGAAGTTTGAAGAGTTCAGCCATCAAGCATTTCTGATGCTTCTTGATAGCACAATGTTTAAATCGAGGTGAGTTATGTGATAATGATGAGTTGAATAATGCTCTTCTATATTTCCATGTCAACAGATCGGAGGACCACCAGGAGAAAAGGATGTGCAAATTCACACGTTTCCAACAGGAATAGTTGCCATCCTTTCCTCTGACATTTATTTCTTTACTCCTTCATGCGGAGCCACATCAAACCATTTACTTATTTTCAATTGTTTTGTTATGTGAGATGTATTTAAGTGGGAAAGTGCTTCGCTGAAATCAAGCCAGGTCCTTTTATTTATTGTGCCCGTTAGTGGTGCCACATTAACTGCATCTCCAACAGAAAGAAGCGCCAGTGATCTCCTGTGTTTCTTCTTTTTTGCTGTTTGTAACTGCAACTTCTCACAAGAAAAGTTTGATGATTCAAATAAATTTAAAACAATTCACAAGGTTTCAAAATCTTTCTTTTTTCACTTTGTCTTATTTGCTGTGAGGCTGGAGGAGCAGAGTTTCTGTTGGTTTTCCATCGACAGGAGGAGTTCCTGTTTTGATGTGTTCCCCACCAGGGTCAGAGGTCATCTCCCTGTTCTTACCAGACAATACTTCAGTCTCAGTCCGTTGTTGAGTCACAGCTGTTCATGTAACGTAGCTTGTTTTCATTGCAGCTGTCATGGCTTCCTTTTTAAGGGTATGTTGACGCTCTGGAACCGAGCCAATCGGTTTGTTTGGGGCTGCTACTCCTCTTTTTGGAACCAATCAGTGGCAAGGTCAGAGGTCAACACTATATCAGTTCTGCAGTCGGACATAACTAATCTGAAAAACAGACACAACAAGAACTTACGATACTTTTACAGCAACTTTTGAAGATATTTCAAGGTGATTTTGGAAGCGTCTCCTGCAGCCATGGCCCTGATTCTTCTCAACTGTGTGGGGAAGGACGGCAATGAGTACATCAAGTAAGGACCAACTGTTTTTTCTTGTTGTTTGTCTTCAATACAGACTTTTTCTTCAACATACAGCTTATGTAATTGTGTTTAATAGTCCATTTAACATGAACTTAGCCCACATTTTGATTTCACTTCTATTCAAGTACTAAATTGCTATAAAATGCTCTCAGACAAAAGGTCCAAGTGAAAAATCCCTATTTGGACACCATGGAGGAGGACATTCTCTACCACTTCAGCTTGAGCACCAAGACTCACAACCTCCCAGAAATGTTTGGGGACCTTAAGGTTGGTAAAATAAGGCCAGTTAAAAAGAAAATGATTTTGTAAGAGCCAGAAAACGGATCACTAATCCTCCGTCTTTCTCCGTGTCCCAGTTTGTGTGTGTCGGTGGCAGCGCGAATCGAATGAAGGCTTTCGCCCAGTTCATCCACGAGGAGCTGAACCTGCCCGGAAACCCAGAAGAAGTCCGAGATATCTGTGAGGGAACTGATCGCTACTGCATGTACAAAGTGGGACCGGTGCTCTCCGTCAGCGTAAGTGTTCCCTAATTCACAGGATACTCTTCTTGTAGACTTCTTGAAATATTGGTGTAAGTAATAAGTATAAAATCATTTCAATCCATTGTGTATATTGCAGCATGGAATGGGTGTCCCCTCCATCTCCATCATGCTTCATGAGCTCATCAAACTGCTGCACCATGCTCAGTGCCGTGACGTGGTCTTGTTTCGCCTGGGAACGTCTGGTGGAGTCGGTAAGAACATCGTTTTTGGTTTTGGAGGTGACAGAAAGTTTTACACACAGTGAACATGAACATTAAGTAGTCCTCAAGCACACGTATGAGAACAACGCTGCCCTGTCACCTCCAGGTCTGGCTCCAGGCACCGTGGTGATCACAGATAAAGCTGTGGACTACTCTTTCCGCCCCCAGTTTGAGCAGGTGGTTCTGGGTAAAGTTATCACCAGGAGCACTGAGCTGGACGAGGGAGTGGCCAGCGAGCTTCTGCAGTGCTCCTCCGAGCTTCAGAACGTTCCTACAGTGATTGGAAACACCATGTGCACCCATGACTTCTATGAAGGTACAGTATCAAACAGCAGCTCATGCAGATGTTCTTGTTTTGTATGCATCATTTACTTGTAAGGCCACTTGTGCTCGTTATGTGCTGACAGATCCTGTTCTTTGTCTCTGTAGGTCAAGGCCGACTTGACGGAGCTCTCTGCTCCTTCTCTCGTGAAGAAAAACTGGAGTATCTGAGGAGCGCTCATGAGGCCGGAGTGAGGAATATTGAAATGGAGTCCACAGTTTTTGCTGCTATGTGCCGTGTCTGCAACGTCAAAGGTATTTTGTTCTGCATGTTGAACTCTGTCCGCCTCACTGACGGCTGTACAGATACTTCTTTCAATTAGCCTGCTTCCATATTGGTCTGTAGAGACCTGCGCTGTCTGGAATAGATAGATAGATATGTGTGTCTTGTTTCTACTGACTTATGTTTTGACCAATGATGTCCAACATGATGACCAAGTAAATTAGCATGTAGTAACACTGATAATCTCCCTTTTCCTGTCCAGCGGCTGTGGTCTGTGTTACACTGCTGAACCGCTTTGAAGGAGACCAGATCACCTCCCCTCACGACGTTCTGGTGGAGTACCAGCAGAGACCTCAAGTCCTGGTGTCCCACTTCATCAAGAAACGCCTGGGACATATTGTCTGACACCCCAGCCTCCTTAAAAGACTGTAGATAGCTTTGACTGATATGTGGATATGTACACTAAATATACTGCACTTAACATGTTGATATGTGAATTAGACACTTATTTAAAAGTTGCACATTATGATTAACTTGATGAGGCTAAAATATTAAGCATGTTGCATATGTATCTATTGTATCTTTTGATATTTAATGCTTTGATAAATGTGAGATAATAAAAAAATTCCAAATAATGTGTTCTGTATGTTTTTCTCTGCCAAGACTGCAACTTACAGACAATAATCATTTTAGCTATGAATACAAATCTAATAGAAATCCAGATTATTCTAAATCCAGATGGGATGTTTGTTGTTTATTCAGAAACGAATTTAACATGTTGAATGATCGGAATAAAAATAGCAAGAAATTGTCCACTACTTGTAGAGATTTGCAGTCAGTCACTGGCTTCTGGTTTTTCAGGTTTGTCTTCCTACAAGCTTTCTAGATGAAAAAACATAATTTTTCTTGAGTAATTTGTCTCATGACGTGACATATTTCAGCATTAAATGTGTTACTTGATACTCAGAGACAAACTCACACTTAGCAGCGTCTGTCATACACGTTTGTACATGTAATAAAACCCTGATGTCAGCAGTCAGTAAATAACTTGATTCTTAGCTGAGAGATTTATTTTTTGCTGTTGTTTGATGTAAATGTCATTCTCAGAGATGCTGTATCATACTGTATTGCTCATGAGGTGCGAGTATATAATCTACATTAAAAATCAATAATAGCAATTGCACTCTGTCACTTGGTGGTCAATACTTATTGAATTATAAAGGTACTTGGAAAGTACAGCAGCTGTTGCAGCAAACAACATGAGCTGTTAAAAGGAGTCTTATACTTCAACTTTAGAATTTATGTGCAAAATGCAGAACAGTTTGGTTGGACTTAATAAAAATGTGAATCCAAACAAAACCTCCGTCACAATTTAAGTCCGGATGCTGTGTCTCGTCGAGGTGGTTTGAGGGGTTTGATAACAGACAGAAGCTCCTTGGCATACTGGCTGTGGTGCAGTCCAGCCTCCCGCAGCGCCTGCTCAACACGCACTCTGGGATCAGACACAATCTGGAAAACAGATAGAAAAAAAAACTAAAGGTCAATAAAACATTTCCTGCTGTTTTATGTTAGATTACACCCGGCACATTACCGTTGTTTGTTGTCATGGTTCACTACACATTTAACACTTGAAATGAGGTTAATCACTAATTCTTCACGGTTTGGTCCTGGAGGAGAAGATCTCACTGTTTTACAATCATTAGTTATTATCTGTGTTGCACAATAACCAAAAATTCGAACTTCTTCTCTACAGTGATAACAAAACACACACACGCACTCTACAGCTCATATATTGACTTGGTGGCCTCGGGTTCAAGCCTGCGCTGAAATGAGGACAAACACTGTTTGACCAGCCTCCCAGATTGCATAATTTGACCACACTGCATGGGTCAGCGGTCAGTCGAGATGAAACGAAACATAAACGACCGAATATGACCAGGGAATGAGTTTTATAGGTGCAATATACACAAAGCATAGATAAGGAAAATCAGGGCAAATGTTCATGCAGCTGCAGAGTCTTTGCAATCTTCCAAACACAAGGTGAAGGTTACAGGAGGGTCGATGTTATCCTGCCTCACCTGTGTGTCTGTGTACGTGTTAATACTGTAGAGAGGCTTCTGGAGCTCAGACTCCTTCACATTCAGGTGTCGACTCCTCCAAGCTTCTGTATCTGCCATCATCCTCTCTGGGTCAGCTTCTGCCACCACCGCAACCTCAGATAAAGAAGAAGACCACATTAAATGCATTGATTACACACAATTGTCTTCTAACTGACTGCCATAGAGTAGCAGCGACGCCTTTACTCAGATAAGGATGAGTCCAATTCTTCTCTTGTGAGTTACTTCAGCTGACAGAACTAATCGGAGTGCTTGGATGTGTTAAGACCAGATAATGATCCACCTGGTTTCTGAGAGCTTCCAGACGGTTCTGTCTCTCTTGGTCTTCTTTTTGCCGCTCCAGCTCCCGGACCTCCCTCTCCATCCTTCGCTGCTCCAACACATCTGCCCGAAAGTGCACCCTGGAGGGAGCAGAGAGGTTGTGGACATCAGACCTAAACAGCCCTTTTTCTGCCTCCACCACAGCCACCATCAACCTAACGCTGCTGACACAGCAGGCCTCCGGCCGTGGAGGGTTTTATGGAGCTGCCAGAGGAGAGATTCTCTCTTATCATCCTGTTCATGTTGTGATCTCTTTCTCAGGGCCCATGATTCCTGTTCTCATTCCTGCCAGAGTCTAGTTCTCACAACCAAAGTCAACATCATTACTGTATATTGTATGATATTAATGCTCGTCTCTGTGCAGGAGAGGTTTTGAAGGCAGAATCTTCCGTGTTTCAGCAGTAATTTAACATCAGGCTTTGGGCTTGATAGTTTAAAGAGCAGATCCAGCAGCACCAGTGATTGTGTCTGGATGTGGTCACGGAGGAGGGACATCTCCACTGCCGCTGGACGTTTGCTTCGTTTTCACAGAATTTTTCTAATCCGAGAAGCTGAAATCAAACTTCTGATGACTATTATATTTTTGATTCAGCGATAAATATTACAGCATACTTAAAGTGCAATTTATTACTTTATTTATACTTATTTTTAAGTTTTATACAGGCTGCATAGTAGGTGGATATTCTATGTACAACGTTTGGAACGACAATGAGCATTCAGACATTTGTCAAAGTGTTGGTTCATCCCTCTGCAGCATCAACAAGCAAAGTGGACTGATAGAGGGTCAAGAACATAAAAAACGGCAGAAAAAAACACTAATGTCTTATACGTATTTGTAAAATTTTTCACATTGTGTGCACCTTCTGTTTTTCTATGCTGCTGTGACGACCAAATTTCCCCACTGTGGGATTAATAAAGTCCAAATCTAAATCTAATCAAAGCTTTGGAAGAACTACTTCAAAACCAAAGAAGACTACGGAGTGTGGACTGTGGTGGGCTTTCCTCCACAGTCACCTGACATCAACCCTGTTGAATAAATAGACAACTGAGCATTCCTGACATCACACGAAGCTCTTTGAAACATTGGAACATCCTGCTGCGATAACAAAGGCTATTTTAAAATATGAAATATAGACACATCTTCACCAGTGGTCTGAGACTTTTGGACTCCTCCATACTGTACTGTATATGCCTGTGATTGTAAGCCCAAAAGAAAAAAAGGTAAATACAAGTTTTACTATCAGGAAATAACATTTTCTTTAGGTTTCTGGATGGTCTTTTAATCACTGTGATGCACTAGGCAGCACTGAAAAGTCAAGGTCCCATGATGCAACACTCACCTCTGCTTATCTCGCTGTGCCTGTTCTTCCATGACGCTCCTCAGATGAGAAAGTCTCTCTTGATCCCTCTGCTGCAGCACCTCCCTCCTCTTCTGCTGCTTTAAATAAAACTGTCTGACCTGGGGGAACAAAACAACCGAGAATAAAGACAAAAAGTTAACAAGAATACGACCCACACTCCCGAAGATCTCCGAGGATCATCATGTCCTATTGATTGAGATGAAGCGGGAATCAGATAAATGTAAATAAAGAGAATGAGATGATATTTCAATGTCTGCCAGACTATTGTGCTGAATTATATGGAATCCAATGAGGCCTAAATGTGCTCATTAATCAGAAAGTGTCTCAAGTTGCCTATAGTCTCCGAGCAGACCCCCGAGGAGAGAGATGATTAACCACTCGAACACACACACATTCGGATGCTGTCGCACCTGTGGGTTCAATAACAAAAATGAACAAGCAAAATATCAAGATAATTGTAACAATATATGCTTTCAATTTAAAATCCCACAATTGAATCCTTCAGACATTGAAGCCACAAATAGAACTTGAAGGCAGTGAAATTTCATCAATTCACTGCATATATCAAAAAGCCTTTGCTGCTGAAACTATGGCTTTATTTGATGGTTTATGGTTTTATTTTATACAGCGCTCCGTAAGGCTAAAAAAATACCATATATGTTTTTCTTTTTACCTAAAGAAAAAACAAGTTATTTACAAGTCTTGACAGGTGTGGGACAGCCCCATAACAGTTCCCATGCTTCTATAAAACAGCCTACAAGAACTATTGGTGTTTGTTCAGTGGACAGTGAGCCATATTTCTTCCTTTCCGTACAAACTCCAAACGGTTTCGGGACATCAAATAAAATGTTGTACTGTATTTTCTGTGTAATCATTGCTATCTGTGCACCGTGAGATCAAGCTGCCAATATGATATCTGTTTTTATTTTTGGCACGCCATAAACATCCATCATCAACCAAACATATCTCAGCCTTCTGTCTGTTAAAACACTCGGTCGATCACTCCTGCTGTGGACAGCCGCTGGGTTTTGATTGACCAAGTTCCCTCCGTTGTGAGGTGGCTGTGTGCATCTCAAGTAGGCAGGCTGCATGATAATGGAGCACAAAAATTCATTGTCTTTTTTTCCCTTCTTACACAAGACAATAAACTTGTATGCACAAAATAAGTGATGGATCTCGAGAGCTCAGGAAAAAATAACATCTATCATCTAGCGAAGAATACATGCTGTAATATATCTACTGTACAGTGTGCATGGAAATGTCTTATGCACTAATGTATTATTTAAATCATACATCATATTATATAGATCATAATATGATTTTACAAAAGTTGTGTGCAACCATTTTCTTCCTGGTAACACATAGAGACCTTAAAATATAAGAAACGGAATCGCACGAGCGAGTGAAACACAGATTTCTGTGAACACGTCTCATAAAGTGCTGAAGGAAGTCCAACAGTCATTGTGATGGAAGTGAAGAAGAAGTGTTACTTTTTCTTTCTGCTGCGACCTGACGGCGGCCTCCTTCTCCTGCTCCCTCTTGAACTTCGCCTCCTCCTCCTCCTGTCGTCGAGTTGCTATAGCTGCCTCCAGCTTAGCCACCTCCTCCTGCTGGGCCCGCCACTGCTGCAGCTGCAAACACGTGCAAATACACACCAGGGAGAAACACATTATTGTCCATCAGCAGCTGTTTTGAAAGAATTACTCACAGGGAGACAACCAGCTGCCAACGAGTGACATGAACTCCAGAAGAGGTGTCGGGACCCGACCGGCCACTGGATCACAAGAAGAGGTGTCGGGACCCGACCGGCCACTGGATCACAAGAAGAGGTGTCGGGACCCGACCGGCCACTGGATCACAAGAAGAGGTGTCGGGACCCGACCGGCCACTGGATCACAAGAAGAGGTGTCGGGACCCGACCGGCCACTGAATCACAAGAAGAGGTGTCGGGACCCGACCGGCCACTGGATCACAAGAAGAGGTGTCGGGACCCGACCGGCCACTGGATCACAAGAAGAGGTGTCGGGACCCGACCGGCCACTGAATCACAAGAAGAGGTGTCGGGACCCGACCGGCCACTGGATCACAAGAAGAGGTGTCGGGACCCGACCGGCCACTGGATCACAAGAAGAGGTGTCGGGACCCGACCGGCCACTGGATCACAAGAAGAGGTGTCGGGACCCGACCGGCCACTGAATCACAAGAAGAGGTGTCGGGACCCGACCGGCCACTGGATCACAAGAAGAGGTGTCGGGACCCGACCGGCCACTGGATCACAAGAAGAGGTGTCGGGACCCGACCGGCCACTGGATCACAAGAAGAGGTGTCGGGACCCGACCGGCCACTGGATCACAAGAAGAGGTGTCGGGACCCGACCGGCCACTGAATTACAAGAAGAGGTGTCGGGACCCGACCGGCCACTGAATCACAAGAAGAGGTGTCGGGACCCGACCGGCCACTGGATCACAAGAAGAGGTGTCGGGACCCGACCGGCCACTGGATCACAGAGCCTGTGTTTGTCCCGACAGAGTGAGCCATCTTTATTCACCATACAGGTCTGATATTTCTAGAAAATGCACGTTTTTACCAAGATGCCCATCCAGAGTTAAATAAAGGTTTTGAGCGTTTACAAAGTAAAACTATCTCAACAACATCTGTTCCAGAAAGCAACTTGATGATGATCGATCTTTGTTCTTCTCCAACTGAGGCTGAGCTTTCATGAATTTAAGATTGTGTTTAAGCCACATTTAAATGTGTCTGAAAATATGGTGAGTACTAAACATAGAGCTACAACATCTTGACAAAACATGGACAAATATTACTTTCTCTAAAATTGGGGGTGTTGTGTTGGCAGAGAAATTAATCTTCCCTCGCCCAGCGAGATATCTGGAAGGAAAACGGTCTAAACTTTTCTCACACACACACACACACACACACACACACACACACACACACACACACACACACACACACACACACACACACACACACACACACACACACACACACACACAGCTTGGCTGAGGAGTGAGTGGCAGGTTCGTTATGCGGCAGCCTCTCCGTGGCGTTCAGGGTGTTGAAGTGTTGCATTCCGACCAAGCAGGCAGATTTACAGATCTATCAGAGGAAAGCTGAGGAATCCCCACAGGAATAAACTGCAAATTAACATGGTCACACGCACATTAGCACCAGCAGTATCATCAGTCATCAGGTCAAAAGCAGCAGCTGTGTGTTTGAGAGAGGATTTAAGACAATCCAGTCTCTCATCTGGCTCAATTTAACAGAGTTGAAGGTGGAGATACAACACAGTTCCTCTTTAGAAATGTAAATATTCATTAATGCAGACATTTAGTGGCTCATTTTTACTGAAACTTTGTTCAATATTTAATTTACATATTGGGAGGCTTAACTCCAAAAGTAGTGACTGTGAGCGGTGAGTGAATAATGAATGGTAGTGACAGTATTTAGTCAGTATCTCTGTTCTATGTTTCTCACTGGTGTAATGCTATGACTGTGAAAGGTCACAGTAATGATTTCAATGACTGTGTTCACTCAAGAAAAACAAGAGACCCACAGAAACACCAGTGAACTCCACTTTCAGTATAGCTGAACAAGATGCCTGATAAAAGTGGGCATCTTTTCTTGCACTATTACTTTATTATTGGCCTTTAAAAAAAGTACTGTATAAAACAAACCTTAAAATTACGAGACATGATCAATGTTAACAGTAAGTCTATGAGTGTTTTTGCATTGAAGTCTTAGGTTAGGTTAGGTAGTTACTTTATTAATCCCTGAGGGGAAATTTTTTTTCGCTACAGCAGCATACAGGAAGCAATAAGATAATAATAGAATAATAGAAAGCAATAAAATAGCAGTAAAATAGCAGTAAAAATATTAAATATTAAATATAAAATATAAAATGCACAGTATATACAGTACAGTATATATCTATATCTATATATATATATATATCTTTCATGTTTTTGTTCATACATAGCATAAAAAGGGTTTAAATACACTTTGAGTTGCCCATATGTAGAAGCATCCCGGTGGTTCAGGGCTGTAAGATGCAAGTAAATCGAACGTTTACTGTATGTAACCCATCCTCTCCCCCTCCTTATTTCCTGTCTTGTCTCAAAAGTTGGCATTTCAAAAATATCAATTTTTAAAAGAATATTTTTATATCTGCACCAGTCAGTAGCAATTAAGTTTAAGTTTAATAAATGCTCTCAATCTATGGAATCGGAGGAGACCATAAAATCAAATTGCCTTGTTTTTCCTTAAAAAGACAGAAAAACAAGCACATATAATGAAACCATCCATCAAAGTCCACGCTGTCCCAGATATGATATCTGCATGTTTTATGCTGGAAACTATGAGAGGTGGCGAGTGTAAACAACCCGGTGGGTGAGTGTGAAGACCATATTTTTTTAAGATATACAAGCATGTGACAGATAACACTGTCAATGTTTTTTTCCATAGTCTGACGGAACAAAAATTCAAGAGCTCATTTGCAGTGTGAGATCACATAAAATCACAAAATAATCTGACATGTATCTTTAAAACTTCCAAAAACCACTAAATGTATTTTGTCTGACTTTTTTGTTGCGCAGTGATGAAGAGGCATTTCAGGGAGCCCAAAGAGAGTAAAATGGTCATTATGTACAGTCTATAGTAATTTGTCACAGAAATCTCATTTTGTGTGAATTCAAAAGGAAATGGGACACCATCCTTTTTCATAGTAGCCCAAAAAAAGACTGCCGAGATGTCAGAATAACAAAAGACTGATCGTCTTTTTATCTGCGAACTGCAGCCTGCTCAAAGCTATTGTTAATAAAACGGTACAGTTAAATGTCTTCTGTCAGGGGACGTTGCAGCAGCCATCATGACTTTCTATTGCAGTTCATTAAATGACAAACCTTAGATATACTACAGATGAGTAAAACAGAATAAGTATGAACTAATGCAAATCACCATTGTTGTGAATTACAGCAGCAAACAAGAGAGAAAGTAGCTGTACTCCTCCGTACATGGGGCCACTGCTGAGTGACATCAATGAACCTTTGTAGGGAAGAACTAATGTCCATTATGAGATGAGAAATATGCAATTATTGTTATATTTCCCCAGCAATTTGAATTTTCCTGAGGTCGAAAATATGTACATCACTTTGCAGAGAAACAAATCCCACATGAGCAGATGACTCCTCAGAGAGTTGAGACAGTGTGTGACCATCCTGCCACCTGAAGGACTGGACAGTCACAGTCACTCACACAATGAGAACATCCTGATTACTGCAGGAAGGGCACACAGACAATCGAGACACAAATTAATTTGGAGCAGTATTATTTATTTCGCAAAAAACTCCGGAGACCAGGAAATGAAAAATGAGCTTTTGCAATAAAAGAAAGCCTCCTATCTTCTGAAAATCATTCTCCTTTTGACTATTTTGTCGCTTGTCCTGTTGGCCAGCTCATCGCTTTCCCACCTGAGCATGTTGCAACAATCTGTCATCCCTCCAGGCTTTATTTACTCATGTGGAAAACACAATCACTCATCAAAGATGCCTGGGAGTGAGATATAAGCGGGAGGTAAAATGAAAGCAAAGACAGAATAAAAGCCTGGAACGAACAGTAACACCGAGAACAATACCAGCTAATTACAGCAGCCAGAATAGAGCAGAACAAACAGCTGATGATTTGAATAGAAGAGTCTGTCTTTCTGTGATAAAACGGAATGAAAAAAGCAATGTGTCATCCATGTTAACCAGTTACCTTGATCATCCACTTCATTTTACCTTCACCAATACACTTGTAGAAGTGTTACCCTTTAAATCACTTCTTCTGAAAGCTGCCATATGATCAGTAAAGTCAGATGAATCTTCTGAAAGAAGAAACTGTGGTCTGTGTGACAAAAGCTTCGACTGTGTGAGTCAAAGCTAACTTTGAAATCAATTGGCCTACATTTCTTCCCACGAACACTTCCCCCTGAGGAGTGTCTGGGTGGGACGGCAGCCCACATCCTCAGACAAGCACTGACCGGAAATCGTCCTGCGAATGTTCTCATCTGCGACGTGAACGCTTATTTACATAATCCCAGCTGGTGCTGTAAATACTACGACTTACTGCCTCAAATGACACGAACCATCACAGCGATCCTTTCTTTTATTAATCTGTTTTTACAGTAAGCTGTTGAAAAATGGTCTCTAATAGTTTACTTTAATTAAATTTTTTGAATTTTAGTTCAACAAATTCCACTTTTTTGATGCAGAGGTACTCACAAGGGCTCAAATGCTCCTATAAAATGCAAGCAAGCTAAACTCTTAATTACAGATCATGATGACCCGAGTCCTACATGAAATATATATTTTGATACATTTAAAGGAGATCTGCAAGCTATATTGCGCCACTGTGGTTTACCACATTACAGCACACGTTACAATAAATACAACAGGAATGACTCACAGCAGAGTCAGGAGAGGTGTTGGGAACAGAGGGAGCAGCTGCAGAAACCAAAGCGTTGAAGAAGCAGATGCAACAAGAGGAGAATCCATCTAGTTTCGCTGCAGTGTCTCTGTGCTGCGATGATAAAGGCGGTGGAGAGAAAGATTGGATGCAAACAGGCAGCCATCTGAGCCTCCACACAAACTCAAATATGTGCACATCCACTGCGTGAATGAAAAACCTGGACGTGGAAAAATAATGGGAATTGAAATGTGTGTTTGTGTGATTTTATTTTTCTTATTGCCTCAGAGATCCATGAAAACAAAACTCAGAAAAGGGCTTGTCTAATTCAGACACATTTAATTTAACTTTTACTGTGGGGTTATATTGAAAGTTAAAGGCTTTTGTTGCTTTTAAAAAATAATTAAAAAGTAGCTTGCAGAAACACACTGCTCTCTCCAATAAACAATTTTATCATTTTAAATACCTCTGATGTCGTTTTTCCTTTTTTCCTAAACAACTTAATTATGCCACAGTCATTGCAGATGTATCTGAAGTACCACGATTGTGCCAGAGCTCAATGTAAAGTGATCATTTCCCTTCAATTGAAAATGACAGCATAGCATAAAATAAAATGAAAACAGTCCAATTAAAAGTGATACAATAATTAGCTGCATAATGAAAGCAAGAAGAAGTCCTGCACAACAAGATTTACTAAGTTAGTTTAAGTGAAAGAGTATGCAGGCTGCTGGTTTGTTGGAAGTTCTAGGAGTGTATGACTTTAAAGCGTCAAAGATTAAACAAGACTTTCACTGTGGCAAATACAGTAAAGTTGATGTTTTTCATAATTATGACAATATAGGGAAATAATAAGTTAATGTAAGATGAGATCTTTTTTTGTCTTAAATTATTGAGTTATTCTTCTGTGAGAAGAGAACTACATAATGGGGTGCACTTTCACTGTCATCTTGACCTTGATAGGGATTGGGCTGAGTGATGAGGTCATGTATTGGGAGGTGTTTAGGTGGCGAGGATGGACAAGCACAAGAGGCACTGTCCCTCAGAAGAAGCTATCCCTGGCTTTTCCTAACCCACAGCCCAAAAGTAAGTTATCAAAAGAAGCCGTTCCATTTATAGTTGATGGTACGGAGTTACCAGCGTTACCTTAATATTATCTTTTCACACAGTCCTTACCCAAACTGGTCTCTCCCAGTGACACCACTTGAACACCAACCAGCTGGCAACAACTGTGGCCAGAGTCACTATGTTTTTGGGTTGTCCATCTGTCTGTCCATACCCCTAGCAACCCCGAGCAATCCCTCGCCAGGCCTACTCATAACAACCTAAAGAAATCCATAGCAAGCCCTAACCCTAAAAATCCCTCGCAGTCTGTAGAAACCCCTATATATTCCTGACAACCCCTAGTAATTCCTATTCCCAGCTAGTCTAAACAACCCCAAGAAACCCTGATCTACTCCTAACAACCCCTAACAACTCCTAACAACCCCGATCTACTCCTAACAACCCCTAACTGCTCCTAACAACAACAACAACAACAACAACAACAACAACAACCCCTAACTACTCCTATCAACAACCCCTAACTACTCCTAACAACAACCCCTAACTACTCCTAACAACAACCCCTAACTACTCCTAACAACAACCCCTAACTACTCCTAACAACAACCCCTAACTACTCCTAACAACAACAACAACAACAACCCTTAACTACTCCTAACAACAACAACAACAACAACAACAACAACACTAACCCCTAACTACTCCTAACAACAACAACAACAACAACAACAACAACAACAACAACCCCTAACTACTCCTATCAACAACCCCTAACTACTCCTATCAACAACCCCTAACTACTCCTAACAACAACCCCTAACTACTCCTATCAACAACCCCTAACTACTCCTATCAACAACCCCTAACTACTCCTAACAACAACCCCTAACTACTCCTAACAACAACAACAACAACAACCCTTAACTACTCCTAACAACAACAACAACAACACTAACCCCTAACTACTCCTAACAACAACAACAACAACAACAACAACAACAACAACCCCTAACTACTCCTATCAACAACCCCTAACTACTCCTATCAACCCCTAGAAAAACCTAGCTAGCACTAGCAGATAGGAGATTGTAGCTGCTCCTTGAGAAAAGTAGTTTTCTCCTTGAAGATGAGGCATTGATATTTCACTCCTGTAAAAATAACCAATCGCCAGGCCACATTCAAACTGTGTTTCCTTCAGTCCAGCCTTTGTTTTCGGATTAGGAAGAGACACTTTGGTGTCAGACATCAAGTATGCAGCTGTAAATCAGAGAGCTGTAGGTCTCATCTTAAGCATTTATGTCCACAAGTTGTGATATCACTAAAATTAAAGACTGGGGGGAAATCTAAGTCAAATTTTTTGACACACATTTGTCGGCCAATTATAAAATTGTAAATCTTAAGACTAAAGTGGGACTAACTCTAATTCCTGCAGAAACATGGGTGACACAGATGTGGAAAAAAAAAAAAATCCTCTATTGGACAAGGCAAGAAGGGGAGGGAATGAAGATTGTCATGTATTGTTCTGTTCCCATTGTCCCAACATGGGAACCCAAGAGAAGGTACCAGCAGTAGGCTATGTGTAGTTTATGATGTAAATATGCTTTCAAAAATTCCAAATAATTAACCTACCAAACCAAAACTATGAATATAGACCTTACATGGGTTGTTTTCCCTGCATAATAAAGGTATATTACATGTCCACAACTCAATGTTTCAGGACAAGAGTCTAGACCATGGAAATACAGGGTTGAAAACACAAAATAAATGGAGAGAGGATTAATAAATGCAATGACAATACGCAAAATCCATAGATCTCCAGGAAACAAACCTGAGAACTTTGTAGCTGCAAACCAACAGCACAAAAACAACTGCTGTGCTGTTTTGTGACAAAATAAGACTCAGCGGTGTCGGCCCACACCAGCCTGCCTCATGCATCACGCTGCCTCACGTAAACAGCCACAGGACATGAGCACCTTCTTTTTAAAACACACAGGCAAAGCAAATTCAATTTATGCAGCACAACATTAACAGCACATGAATTTGTTCACATTACTAACTTGTTTGTTGTGTGACTGTGAACTTGCACCTCAGAGACAGCGACTTCATGTCTGCGAGACCATTCTTATCAGCTTGTTTGCATTCACAGCCCATCCCAAGTGGCAGCTAAAGCCAGAGATGCTGTCAGGCAGCCGGGCGTAATATACAGCCTCATCAGCAGTTGTACTGTACACAAGCAGGCAGGCAGACACCGCTACCTGTCGAGTCCTTCACACACACTAGTACAGCTACACGTGTGATAGTTTGAGAGGCATGTAGGAAAAAGACATTAAGTTAATGTTACATACTGGAAATATTCTGTCAGCACTAATAAATGTGAGTGCCTTACAATATAAGAACGGTAGAAAAGTAGACTTCAGAGAGTTCTTCCTCTGTAAGTTGGAGAGCAGTAAAGAAGTATAATATTAAGGTTATAGATCTGCTGTCTATAATGGGAAGTGTAGCATAATTGCCAACACAAAATTGTCTCATAAAGTTGAAAATGTTCCTAAAACACGTGTCAACAACTCCTGTAAATGTATAACGAACACGAACCTTCTCTCTGAGGTGCCAGCAGATGTCCTGCTGGTGCTGGCGGTCTCTGTGGAGCTCCAGCTCCTCCTGGTGGGCATGATTGGCCTCCTGCAGTGTGACCAGGGCTCTGGCCAGCAGTTCCTCCTGGTCTCGCTGCCACTGCTGGGTCACTGCTCTCAGCTGCGCCTGGGTGAAGCGCTGAAAGTCCCACAAACGTTTGTGCTCCATCTGGAAGAACAAAGAGAACGGACCGGGCCTTGTTTGCATGTGTGGTGACACAAAGACGTTCCTGAACGTATCAACTGGTCAAGTGCATCAGTTATACGCTACAAAAATCATCACCAGCCAAAATTGAAAGGAAATTGAAGGATAAACATAATGAACGCAGTGTGTAAGACTGAAGTACCGCAGCAGAAATGGCAACTCGGCCGTGTTAAACATTATGTTGCACCAAACTGATGATGTGCTTCCACAAATCCACAAACACCCCTTCGTGATATACTGTCTATAATAATGGCAGCAGGACCAGAGGGACAACTCCATGTCAGATCTAACTCTGCTGGTGTATGAAATGGTCCCTCTCTTCTGCCTGTGAAATGTCCTGGAGGAAAACAGTTCCTTTCTGTGTGAGGGCTGCCTGTAGCTATTCATCATTGTGTCAGTACTCAGAGGCTGCACCACTTGGCTGCTTCATTGGAACACAGGGAATGATATTCATCTATGGGCTAATAGTGGCTAACTGACGGTGGGAAGGCATTAGACGGCTGACTGGTTTTATTGAAAATGAGTGAGCTGACAGACCTGCCAACGGAACAGAAGTGCCAGAGGCAGTCAAGCAAATCCTGTTTATTAATGCACAACTTTCAAAGTTGAGGAAGAGCCAGCCTTTATTCTTCACTTCCTCTTGTCCTCTCCTTCACCAGCCTACGCCCACTTTGAAGCAAGGAACCACTGTAGGTTTGAGCATACGTGCTTGCATGTTTGCACACATCAAGCCGTGTCCGTTTGCACACAGGACGACGTGCACTTTAGCCACTGCAGCATTCTGTCCACGGTTCACTTCAAGTGTCACAACACTCAGTTCAGCGGCTGCATCCACATTGGATGTCTCCATGAGGACCAAGCAGCACAAAGAGGACAACATACAAATGATCGGATAAAGTCAGAAATAGAAAGAAGTATGAATTATTTCTATTATTGCCATTATGAGGGTATTACAGGGAAAGCCTGCTGGTGCTCTGTGACACCTTGTTATGAGATAATAGGCAACAAAGTGCCCCATCCAGCAGAGGGAGATCTACACTCAGAGCTAGCTGCAGGGCCACCGCCTGGTGGTGAAAACGACACACTGGTTGTACCTTATGTCAGCAAAAGGAGCACATAAAACATATCCACACTCTGCTACGTACGGAGTAAAGAGGCTTTTTGCTGAGTCAGTGATAGGTGCATGGTCAAACAAACTGCTGCAAGAAATGAGTTGTTTCAAATGTCTTGGGATAAAGAGAGCCAACGAAGTCAACGTCACTAACAAACCCTCTCTGCTCTACTTTCCTTCTGAGAGTCCTCTCCAGGATCACAGAAAGAAAATGAAAAACTGCAGAGAACATTGGAGTTGATTTATCACCAAGGTTGTTCAATTGTTACACTGCCTTACACCTTCTATGTTGTTATAGAAGACTGACAAAACCAGCAGAAATGATGCCTTCATCCTGAAATGATTGCTCACAGATGGAACCTAATGGCAGGAGAGCGAAATATTGCCGCTCGAATAGAAACACCCTTGAGCGCTCTGAAGTGAAAACCCAACATAAGAAAAGCTAGAGCTAAGATGCTGACTCCAAAGAAACATAATTCAATTGCAAGTGTTAACTATTGAATTTCCAATGTACCTATATGTCTGGAGGAGCCATGTATAATATTTTTCCAAAACAAATCCATGTGAAATACTTGACCAAGCCACTCTGCGGCCAATCACACATATTTCTTTCAATTTCTGATGGAGCTACACAAAGGGAAAGCTAAGTTTAACCACTGGACAATCTTTGAGCTTACTGGATACTAATCAAGATCTTACATAACCTCATTCTGAATTAGATATAAAACATGCCAAAAAGCCTGTGTAAAAATCAAGCTTTCTAATAGCATTTATGCACTTAATAAGAAGGGTTTCAGCAGACCAATCTTTAGCTCACACTGATTATCCACTGCACATAAGCTATCTTAATTATGACAAATAGCTGAATAAGGTGGAGTCAGAGCGTTCTGAGAAAGTGTGGAGTTTGGAGAAAGACATCTCTCCTCCTTGCAACCCCCCCAAGGCTGAATGATCACAGCTCTAAAAGCAGCACCCAGCTGGAACTGATATGAGGACAGGTCCCCGGGTGCGGGTTTGGGAGGAACGAGGGCCTGTCGGTTGTCATGGCGATGCTAGGCGGTGGCGTGAGCGAATTGTCCACAGTGGGTGACACGGCACATCCTGCAGCGCGCCGAGCGGATCATTGTCCCGGCTTTTCTACGTGTCTGTTCAGGGAGCTATATTGATCAGGGAGCCTGGGACTCACTGCAGGGCTGCTCTGACAGAGGGCACATTTAGAGGCTGTTGGTGGAAGTTTGCACCTTAATATGTATTTGGAATGTAAAAGGCCACGTATGAATATGTTTAGTGTGCAGCACAGTCATGGAAAAAACACTAAAAGAGTAATCGGGAGTAGTGACTGAGAGGAAAATTGATCCAAAATGAATTCTGCCTTGGCACATAATCCTGAGTTGTTCAGTATTCACCAGATCAGACTGTGATCGCACTGGCAGGTTTAAAGGAGAAACAGTAAGTGTGGGAATAGAAACAAGACTCTCCTAAAAAAAGAGATCATTGCTCTCAGCAAAACATCACTGGATAAATAAAGTGATGCTACAACGAACATTAATTTTTCTTTTTTATTACCCTGCCCAAAATTTGGTCGATCAATTGATTAGTCATTTAGACAATAAACTGTTATAAAATACTGACAATTGTCTCAGACCATCAGTTCAGAACCCTTTGATACTCAGTTTACCATCATAAGTCATCGGAAATCTTTACATTTGAAAAGTTCTAATAAACATGCAAACTTTCAACTCTTTTGCTTGAAACATTACATTTACTCAATTATCAAAATAGATTTTGAAACTTCTGTCAATCAACTGATTGGTTAATTGACCAATTTCTTTCTATCTATTACAGGACAAATGTTCAGCATCTGTCAGTATTTTTCTATTTTTGTGTGCATTGAGGTGATGAAGTACGTGTACTTTACTATGTTCCAACCCAAGACCTACCCTAGCATGTGTATGTAATATATCTATTTGATAAACTTAACTGTTCCATTTAATAAGGAACTGACCAGCTCTTGTTTAGTGTTGTGCGGGAACAGTCTGGACAGCATGTCCATGCAGAGCGCTCTGTGGTTGGGTATGTCATCAGTGTACTTAGACACTGTGAACTGGAAGTGTTGATGGTCGTCTGAACACCAGCCGCAGAACCTGAAACAAATTCAACAACAACAAAGTATGATCAGTGAGAAAAACATAATAATAATAAATAACAAACAGTATGACTTTGTGTTTCGCAACCTTCAATTCACAGAGTTCTGCTTTTACACGTGCTTATCAACATCGGTGGTTTAAAACTATAAAAGTCTATTAGGACTAAGAAAGCTTTTAAAGGGATCATCCACTTATTTCATATTAGCTGGAAAAATCAACTATATTTTTGTCATTCTAGCAATGTACAAGCACCTGGAATCATGAAAAGAAGCAAAGCTAGCAGTCTTCAGGCCTACCTGTCAGTTCTTTGCAGTTGCTCTTGGAGAGTCAGTAACCTGTTGTGGTACCTCTCTGACAGGGAGTGGAAGGCCTGGATCAGGGAGTCCTTCAGCTCTGGGTAACGGCAGTCCGAATCAAAAACCTCCTTTGGAACGTTTTCTGCATTCACCAAATCATCTGAAGCACTAGTGAGATATTTCTGCAAAGGACAATATGAACATCTTTGAGCTAATTTGTACAATATCCTCAACACACATCTTGATATCTTTGAGATATACAGTTAAATACAAAAGTTTGGGCATCTGGGCGAATTTGCACTTAACATCCAAGACTCATATGATATATGTGCAGTCTTTCCATTAATTAGGCCACATGCTTGGCCAATTAGGCTGATTCTGAAAGAACACAAAGTTATGGCCAGGATGTTGCTGCAAAGAAGCATCCATCCGTCCATCCATTATCTATACCCTCTTCATCCTGAACAGATCTATACAGACACCGCAGTTTGAAGGTGGACACCCAAGATTAGCATCACCAATTCAGTGAGGACAGAGTTTTTGAAGAACATTATGATGTTAGACAGCAGTTGACCTTTGACCTTTTAGATTTAAAATGTCATCACTTCACCATTTTAACCTATTAGACACTTGTGAAATGTTGTCATAATTAGCACATGAATTCTTGAGCTATGGCCACAAACATGTTTTGTGAGGTCACAGTAATGTTGACCTGAGACCTTTGGCAACTAAAATCAAATCAGTTCATCCTCGAGTCAAACTGAACACTTCTGACAAATTTGAAGAAATTCCCTGCAGGTGTTCCCGAGGTTCCATTTTTACAAGAAAAACCCCAAAACAAAAGGCCTCTGGCAGAGACATGAAATGAGCCTTTCTTCAAGTAAGTGCAGGAGAAAAGACAGAGAAGCATTTACTTAAAAGAGCATCTTGATAACTTTTAACTATGGGGGTGGAAGTATTCTGCTATTGGGTTGTGTGGCAGTCAGCAGACAGACATTCCACTAAATATCAAAAACATTTTGTCCGGCAGGCTTCTACATCTGGACAATGATCCAAAGTATACCTCAATCAGTGGTTCTAGGTTTTAAATTAAATATAAGGAAACAGTAAATTAAGACTAAGTACATTAACATTTATCCACTTCTTTTACTCCTATGTGCGCCCATGCTTGCCCAAATATTTCTATTTATTTGCTTTGGTGACATACTGTCGTGTTGAAATGGTTGATCTGCTAAACAAGAACAAAGGATAAGATATCTAGATCCACCAGTGAAAAAGGTACCTCCAAGGCAAGGCCCATGATCTCCTCCTCCAAGTCCAGGTACTCGGCATTGAGCTTTGCAGTTATGTCATCTTGCTGGTCTTTCACAAAGTGTACCTGGTGGTTCAAGGATAAAACCATAAAAATGTCTTGAATGCAGTCTCAGAATATAAACATGCCATTTATGTAGTTTGACATTATGCTGTCCTGAGAAAACAAATGAGAAAAACAGAACTAAAAGTCTGAACTCTGAGGGTTCAGGAATTCCTCTGAAATTCTCACAGCTTAAATATGCACACACATTCTTTTGGTCGTATAGATTTGGAAACATTTCAGTGATTCAGTGAAAGTAAGTAATCAGAAACTGCTCATTTTCCAAGACGCTAAGAGGAAAACAGCTCGTTACAAATAGTCAGTTCTTATCAAATAATGAAGCCTATTTCTCCGTTTCAAGAAGGGAGCACAGAAATAAGAATTTAAAATGTAAATAACTATTTTTATTTATAGAAATATTACAGCAATAGTCACATCAAAAATATGTTTAAAAAACAGCATTGATTGGCAAAGTTGTGGAAGGAAAACCAACAAAGACAGTGTGACAACAATTTTCTCATTACACTAAAACAGAAACAGTTTGGTTGTGTACAATTAAAAAAAAAACTGTAGTTCTTTCAGGTCTTTAGCCACTTGTACCAACTCCTTTGTCCTTTGTGGCTTCACATTTGTTAGTTCAGCACTCTCACTCATAACATCTATCTCAGTTTGCTCTAATGTGTTGCTCTGGCCTTTGCAGCATGATCACATGACAGTCACCGGCCCGTATTGGTGGATAACTAAAGACTTGACTGCCAACTGCAACCAAGACTAGAGACTCACCGACTGTGTCTTTGTAAACTCAGTCTGATTACCGGATACTGACGTGTTACGCGAGTTACACAAAGACTACCGCTGTTTACAGTCGGAGCAGTGTTACATCCTCCGGTGTTTTCTATCACAAGTAATAAACTGCACATTTTCGATGGTGAAATGACAACAACGTGAGCCAGACTTCCTTTTTTCTAACAAAATGCAAAATCAAAAACGTGATGCGACTATAATGTGTCGTTGGAAGCTGCAGTGTTACTGGTGGTAGTTAATGTCAATGTTTTCTTCATCAACATTGAAACAATGTGGCATTTGAAAAGAAGCAGGGAAAACACACCCACTACATAGAGATATACTCCATGTTCTGAATACTGATTACGAACTTTGCAGTGTTTGTAGTGCAAAGCTTAAAAATATTGAGATCATATTTTTCCAACCAAATTGCTCAGCGCAGGATTTTGTTTTCTCAGACAGGACATGACTTGGAGACTTTATATTCCCACAGGTGCTGTGAGCTCAGGTGGGATTCTGCATGTTAAAGACTGTAAATTAGAAAATACAACATAAGTGATACAAAAGTTAAAATAATGGTGACAATATGGTCAGAAGAAGCAAGAGACTTCAGTGTTTCACCACTCTGCAGACATATCAGGACAGAATGAGAAGGTTTAAGTGCTTGATGGAAGAAACACTGGAAGAACTGAATCACAGCAGGAGAAGAAGATGGAAACCAACTGGAGGAAAGAGAGATAAAGAATGCCTGAAAATGGGCCTGAAAATGGGCCTGCTCTGTTTCTCAATACTATTGCACCTGTTGGCCACATAAGCAACAATGACAGTGGGTGGATAGGTGAATGAATGTGGGAAATTATTTAATTTTTTTGTATTTGAAAGGAAACTAACTGGTTTTATCTTGTTGATAAACTGCATAATCGATTTTGTAGAGAATACGTTAAGTTAACAGTTAAGGAAAAACTCACCCTGTTTATGTCACTGACAGAAACACATTCAATGATTAAGGACAACTACCATTTGACTGTGTGAAACTGTAATACTGTAACATTGAGCCAATTTCATTTCTTCATTGATCATGTGCATTAAAAATCTAACTGGTCATATAAAGACAACTGAATTTGACCTGTGGCTGCATTTCATATTGTATGACCAAAGAGACACAGCTTTTGATCTGCAGACAACTTTAATATTTAGGTAAAAGGATTTATTATAACTAAAAGAATGGTACGTTTCTCACAGTTTCACCTTTAACTCCATTATTTAATATATTATAATGTCGCTTCCACCATTTCTAAGAGCTAAACGCATGGAACAGGTTACGTTTCAATTATTGTACCTTTTGATTCCCTTTTGTGAGGCAGTGTTAAATTTTGTGTCCATTTTCGTACGTCAGACTCCTTAGTTTTCATTTAAGACAGTCAGGGATTGAAGTGTAATTATATAGCACCCTCTCCTCTGATTGTTGAGTCATAGAGAAGAAAAGTGGTGAAATAAATAATAGGAAAATGGACAAAAGATGTAAAAAAAGAGAAGCAGAAGCTAAAGGAGTGATCGTGGCAGTGAGTGTGTATGTTTGTGCGTGAAGAGGGCAATCAGGTGGATAGTTGCTGCTGGCCAACGAGAGAAGAGGAGGTCATGGGAAAGACACAAGCATGAGTGAGGCCCACAGATCCGACAAAATGTCTGGCAGACGGTTCATTCCAAGTCTGGTCTGTCTTTAAAGACCCCTGCTAGCTCCTTAATCTCACCATTCATCTCTGGAGCCTGCAAAAAAACCCTCTGACAGTCAAAGGCAGAATTGATGACTTTGGGACTCTGGGTATCTAACAAACAGGAGCTTCATGGATAGTGAATAATGCTGTGCACAAGCAGCGATCATTGTAGGAAAAAGCAGTTTAAACTTCTGTTGGATGTGCTGGATGGAGTATTTTAGTCTGGTACCTGCAGAGTGCGGGCACAGCTAAGCTTCACTGTTGAAGGCTTTCAGTGTGCAAACAGGATAGAAAACTGCCAAATGGTTTGCTGACAAGCAAGGACACGAGTTGCAAAATGCAACTTAGTACTCTCAAAAGCTGGAAGGTTTTATGTACTGAAAATGTGCTGTTAAACTATAAACATCACATTATCTGTGCTACAGTCTGCATGTTCAAAGCAGCTGTGGACATTCAGTCATATCTTCCTTTCACATCACACAGATACCTGCTGTTTTACTTGTTCCCAGTTTGATGGATGTGTAGTGAGCTTTTGTTGTCGTACTTCATCCAGTCTGAAGCGCAGGTCATCCCTGAGCTGATGAACAGGTTCCACAGTAGCTGTCCTGAAAGCCTCCCGATCCCTCTCAAGAAACAGCTCTGAAACCCCCACAGGTACACACTTTAGTACATCAACACAGAGACTGACGGTGACACAGTTACTGAGAAAAACTGTTGGTGTAGTTTACCGTAGTCTTGAAGAGGGAAGATGGCAGTGTCTGTTTTATTGTTTGGCGTCATCTGCTCCAGAAAATCCTGGATGTCATTCTCGGCCTTCTTCCTGTTTCATGACAGAAAGAGAAAGTTGCGTTCGATACAACCATGTTCGTTAATGCAGGTAACAATTTACAAAATGAGATAAGCCACAGAGACACGAAGATAATCACAATTTGCTTGCTGCCTACCGTTCCCTTGGCGTATGCAAAGCTAACGTTAAATACAAGAACATTGAATTGTAAAATGAGCAAGCAGTGTTTACCATTAAATATTGCAGCTGTTGCAATAAACGAACCAATTTTGACAAAAACGCTGCTTGAGTTGACGTAGCGCTGTCTTTATAGGCGTGGACGGGTTATACATAAGTAAAAATCATGCCTTCAAAATAAAATCACATTATATCATTATGCAAAATACCACATTTGTGGCCAGTGCACTGTACTTCTAGTAGTCTGCTGGTGGGGGGAGGGGGGGGGGGAGCAGCATTGGAGCCGGAGACACCAACAGACTTAACAAACTGGTGAAGAAGGCCGGCTCCATCATCAGCTACAAACTGGACAGTCTGGAAAAGGTGGTGGAGAGGAGGACGCTGAACAAACTATTGTCTATATTGGATAATCCTGACCACCCTCTCCACCTGCTGCAGGGACAGAGGAGGACGTTCTCCAAAAGATTCCTCCAGCTCCTCTGTCACAAGGACAGATACAGGAGATCATTCCAGATACAGGAGATCGTTCCTGATACAGGAGATCATTCCAGATACAGGAGATCATTCCAGATACAGGAGATCATTCCAGATACAGGAGATCGTTCCTGATACAGGAGATCGTTCCAGATACAGGAGATCATTCCAGATACAGGAGATCGTTCCTGATACAGGAGGTCATTCCTGATACAGGAGATCGTTCCTGATACAGGAGGTCATTCCAGATACAGGAGATCATTCCTGATACAGGAGATCGTTCCTGATACAGGAGGTCATTCCTGATACAGGAGGTCATTCCTGATACAGGAGATCGTTCCTGATACAGGAGATCGTTCCTGATACAGGAGGTCATTCCTGATACAGGAGATCGTTCCAGATACAGGAGGTCATTCCTGATACAGGAGATCGTTCCTGATACAGGAGATCGTTCCAGATACAGGAGATCATTCCAGATACAGGAGATCGTTCCAGATAAAGTTTAGGTTTAGGTTAGTTTTGTTTAGTTTAGTTTATTTAATATTATTTTATCTTATTTTATTGTATAGAATGTGTATTTTTTTTAAAATTATATTCAATATTTTGTATCCCTGTACATGCGGCTGTAACATAAAAATGTCCCTCTGAGGGATTAATAAAGTATATGTCTATCTATTTATCTATCCAGTTCAGATTATTAATTATTAATGTGTTGCTGCATGTGTCACTTTAAAACTGCAGCTGGTTCAGGTGGAACTAATTTCAACGTGTTTATAGATTTCATATAAATAGTCGGAATTTGTACAAAAGATGTCAAATACATGCAATGGTGTAAAAAGTTAACCCTCGTGTTGTCCTTGGATCAAAATGACCCGCAGCTGTGTTCAACCAAGTTCTATTTTATTTTCATATTTTTTGGGATCATTGGTGACAAGGAGGCTGTGAGGGTTTCTTTAAAGAATGATGACCAATGATCCCAAAAAATATAAAAATATAGAAATAAAATAGAACTTGGTTGAACACAGCTGCGGGTCATTTTGACCCGAGGACAACACGAGGGTCAAATATTTGCCTTCAAAATGAAGGTGGAGTAGAAGTATAAAGTAGCATTATGTGCTGTTATTCAAAGTACTTCCTAATAATACTCGTATTAATAAATGTACTTTGTTACTTTCCAACACTGCATACAACTACTGCTATAATCAATCATATAATCTTTGAGGATGGGACCATGACGATCCTTCTGTCTGTCACACTAACTGTTACAGACTGGTGGACTTTTCCCAGACGTTTGACCAAAGCTGAGGTCAGGATGTCTTGTTACTGTGGGCAGCTTCATATTAACAGGCCTGTGGAGGGAGCTACAGTAATTGTTTACTTCTCGCTGACTAGCCCAGGAGTTAACATGGTTGTGAAAAAAAAGGAGGAGTAGCCGTGGAGATATTCTTACTTGTTTTCCATTTTGACAACGCGGCTTTTGAATACCGCGGTAATTTAACTAGATATACAGTGGGTTCGGAAAGTATTCAGACCCCTTTAAATTTTTCACTCTTTGTTTCATTGCAGCCATTTGCTAAAATCAAAAAAGTTCATTTTATTTCTCATTAATGTACACTCAGCACCCCATCTTGACAGAAAAAAACAGAAATGTAGAAATTTGTGCAAATTTATTAAAAAAGAAAACCTGAAATATCACATGGTCATAAGTATTCAGACCCTTTGCTCAGTATTGAGTAGAAGCACCTTTTGAGCGAGTACAGCCATGAGTCTTCTTGGGAATGATGCAACAAGCTTTTCACACCTGGATTTGGGGATCCTCTGCCATTCTTCCTTGCAGATCCTCTCCAGTTCCGTCAGGTTGGATGGTGAACGTTGGTGGACAGCCATTTTCAGGTCTCTCCAGAGATGCTCAATTGGGTTTAGGTCAGGGCTCTGGCTGGGCCAGTCAAGAATGGTCACAGAGTTGTTCCGAAGCCACTCCTTTGTTATTTTAGCTGTGTGCTTCGGGTCATTGTCTTGTTGGAAGGTGAACCTTCGGCCCAGTCTGAGGTCCAGAGCACTCTGGAAGAGGTTTTCTTCCAGGATATCTCTGCACTTGGCCGCATTCATCTTTCCTTCAATTGCAACCGGTCGTCCTGTCCCTGCAGCTGAAAAACACCCCCATAGCATGATGCTGCCACCACCATGTTTCACTGTTGGGATTGTATTGGGCAGGTGATGAGCAGTGCCTGGTTTTCTCCACACATACCGCTTACAATTAACGCCAAAAAGTTCAATCTTGGTCTCATCAGACCAGAGAATCTTATTTCTCATAGTCTGGGAGTCCTTCATGTGTTTTTTGTCAAACTCTATGCGGGCTTTCATATGTCTTGCACTGAGGAGAGGCTTCCGTCGGGCCACTCTGCCATAAAGCCCCGACTGGTGGAGGGCTGCAGTGATAGTTGGCTTTGTGGAACTTTCTCCCATCTCCCTACTGCATCTCTGGAGCTCAGCCACAGTGATCTTTGGGTTCTTCTTTACCTCTCTCACCAAGGCTCTTCTCCCACGATTGCTCAGTCTGGCTGGACGGCCAGGTCTAGGAAGAGTTCTGGTCGTCCCAAACTTCTTCCATTTAAGGATTATGGAGGCCACTGTGCTCTTAGGAACCTTGAGTGCTGCAGAAATTATTTTGTAACCTTGACCAGATCTGTGCCTTGCCACAATTCTGTCTCTGAGCTCCTTGGACAGTTCCTTCGACCTCATGATTCTCATTTGCTCTGACATGCACTGTGAGCTGTAAGGTCTTATATAGACAGGTGTGTGCCTTTCCTAATCAAGTCCAATCAGTTTAATTAAACACAGCTGGACTCCAATGAAGGAGTAGAACCATCTCAAGGAGGATCAGAAGAAATGGACAGCATGTGAGTTAAATATGAGTGTCACAGCAAAGGGTCTGAATACTTATGACCATGTGATATTTCGGTTTTTCTTTTTTAATAAATTTGCACAAATTTCTACATTTCTGTTTTTTTTCTGTCAAGATGGGGTGCTGAGTGTACATTAATGAGAAATAAAATGAACTTTTTTGATTTTAGCAAATGGCTGCAATGAAACAAAGAGTGAAAAATTTAAAGGGGTCTGAATACTTTCCGTACCCACTGTATGTGTAGAGAGTTGCGAGCAGTGGCACATCTTCATGACTAGGCTCATTACTGAGGCTCACACTTGTGTACAACATTAACCTTGGGTGGCTCAGACACAGTCATTACGCAGCCAAACAAGCTGCACCCCAGAGCTAGTGCTGCCCTTCTCACTTCACAAGGCATGACACTGCTGGGAGCCCAGTCCCGCTCTTCTGCCTCAGCACGCAGAGAAACAGTTTTCCTCCACTCAGTATACCCTTTGTCACCACACAGCTATAACCTCCTTCTTCTCTCGGTTTGCAAGTCTAATTCAATGTCAGAAAATCTGCTTAAATCTCTTCTCTTGTTGTTTTTTTACCCCCCCGATCCATTTTTCTCTTTAGGTTTATTTTTCATCCACCCTCTTAACACCGTATTTTTTTCATGCAGGCTCCTGACTGGGTGCAATGGGGCTTAAGTGGAACAGTTGCATGGTGTAATAGCACATTCAGAAAACTGCAGCAGATAATGACAGGGAGTAATAGGGGGCTCTTACTCAGCCTTTTGCAGCCTGGGGCACTCTCTGCTCCACACCTGTCTGTGCTGCCTTAATATGGAGCTCTCCTTGGTTGCCTTGGCTGCACAACGAGTCTTCTGAACCTGCAAGACAAGGTTTAATGCACAGCAGGAATAAACAGTTTCTATGGAACGGCTATATGCACCGAAAAAATAAACATATTGCTGAAGTGCTTTTAAATGCACTTTAGCCGTAACATTTATTTCCTTCTACAATTAACTTCAGCTAGACAAACCTTTATGCGCTGTGCTTTAATGAATCAATTATCTGGACCATTTTGTAACTTTGCAAAAGCCTAACAACAATAAAGTGTATGAACCATAATGTAAGAAGGAACATCAAATAGGTCGTTTTCTTATAGTTAAATGCAAGTCGTGTCCTTCTGCTCTGCACACCAGCAATATTTTTCGGATGGCATTTGATTCCCTTTTAGTACTGTGTCTGTGAGAGGCTCATAAACTCAGATCAACTGAAACAGTGTCACTGTTAAAGCATGAAAGCAAAAATAAACAGTGGGGAATTAAAATAATCAAGTAGAAACATGCATGACACGCAGGAGGCATGTTATGAGGGGAGGAAAGGGGAGGTAGAAGCCTTAATCTACTGTCATTTGTTTTCCTTTTTAATCATAGCCCTCCTTCAGAGCGCTCTCAGAGCAGCGATTTATTGTCTTCTATCAGTGTTTTTATACACAAGTCAGTGGCTCAGATGATTGTACAAAGCAAAATCTCACACAACTAATACATGGGATCCTAATCTAAAGGAGTAAGGGTGTTAATTTATGTAGTGACTGTCTGTCTGTGTGTGGAGAGGCTGCTGCTGGTTTTGCAAAATAAGTTTGAATATGTTGTAATGTTACCCTCAGGGTGACATTATTTTATAGTAACTGGAATCTCTACAGCGCTGCGCTGAAGGCAAAAGGACAAATTACTGTTATTCCACACCTTCCAGTTGAGGTTTTGTAGAGGTTCTTAATTTGCACTAGCTGTTTAATAACTCAGTTTCACTACAAAAACTGTGCCTGCAGCGAATATTGCATCATCTCATTTCTCACTGTGCCAAATAATACTAATCCATTAATATCCACCCTTATCAGTCTTACACTACCTATTAAAACAGACAGCTTCCAATTCACATTTTATCAAGAAAAGACATTTTAAACACAGCATGATTTCATATTATTTGTCAAACTCACTTGAAGAAAATCTATGCCTCTCACAGTGGTATTCATATTTTTCTTCTCCACATTGTACGTTTTTATGCATTTAACACCATTTTATATCTCATCTCATATCTCATCTCCTAATCCAGCACTTGCAGAGTCTGATTCTGATTCTCAAGCCTTCCAGATATCTGTTATCAGTCAATCACACTCTTGACAGTGATAAACAAAATGTGTGCTATTTTCCAGATACACGACATAACACTTCATGGCTCACAAACTGAATACCTGAAATCTAATAAATATTAGAAAATTACTGGACCACAAACTATATGGCACGACACACATGGAAGATCTGAGTTAAAATCCCAAAATGAATCCTTAAAGCAACAAACTAATGTTCTCGTCTTCTAGTCAGAAGACCGTAATCCTGTCAGAAATTATCTGCATGCTTGACTTTAGTGATATTGTGTAAATACATAGCTCTTCCTCAACAGTATAATGTTTCATTGAGTTTTTACATTTCTCACTTGCAAATAGACTTCTCCACAGGAGACACCTTGACTTGTCACAGTAGGAAATGCACAGGTTATTATTTACAACATAAAAGATCTTCCTGTTCTAATGTTCACTCTTTCACCACTTCTTGTATAATAGAGACTCAGTTCTTACTCTATAGAGACCAATAAACTAAGCTGCCACACATGTAATAATCATATTAATTTGCATCATCATTAATGGATAAAGTGTCCTCCAACCTATACTGGCACATTGCATTGTGGGAATGTTGCAGAAAGTAGTGAAATGCCATGGACATGACTTGCTGTCTTTTTTGTGCTCAGAGTTCAAACACTGTCAGCAGCAGGTAAATGTGGTGCATGGTGAATAAAATGATTTGGCATGTTTGGCTCAAAGTAATTCACAAATCATTCATTTAGGTTTTTACACCTGTGCTTTCCCCACTGTGACATGACAGAATGTCTTCCATGAAAAAGACCCATTGCATCTCTATGATAAGGTGGCATGATCCTCATAAAGATTGGGAATTGGACATGTACAATATCTATAGGGATCTTCAACATGTACACTCAACAAAATATGAATGCAACACTTTTGTTTTCACCCGTTTTTCATGAGTTTAAATTAAAAAAAAAAAAATCTACTTCTGTGCAAACAAAAGGTTTATTCTGTTAATTTTTTTTTTCACAAATTTGTTAGAATCCATGTTAGTGAGCACTTCACCATTGCCAAGATAATTCATCCACAGGTGACAGGTGTAGTACATCAAGATGCTGATTAAACATATCACACAGGTGTGCCTTAGACTGGCCACAGTAAAAGGCCACTCTAAAATGTGTTATCTTAAAAAAAAAAAACTACAGTATTACGTGCCGTTTCACATGCAGCTACAGATGTGTATTTTCTTTGTATTAACCAAGTCTTAGATCTTTTACTTCAACTCATTAAAAATGGGATCAAAAACAAAAGTGTTGTCTTTATATTGTTGTTGAGTGTACATCCACACAGGTGTTTCTACGTATTGTGGCGGATCAGACGTCTGCTCATGATGAACGTAGGTGGAGCTTTACTGTCGTTAACTGACATCAGCACATTTCACAAACCAGTAAGAATCATGATGTTTTCCCCACAAACAGATGCAACAAAACTAATACGAGATGTCTGTACATTGCAAGTTGGTCCACACCCGTACAGTCCTCAGATGGATTCGGAGAGACCATAAGTGTGTAGGGCCTCTAAATATTTGGTTCCTTGCATGTGTAATGACAAAATAAATTTGAATTAAAATTCCTTCATCCATTTGAAGATTTTAAAACTTTTTCTTCGGTATTCTACAGGCTTTTACAGGTTGTTGTTTTTTTTTAATATTGAAATATAGATCATCTTTAAGTGTATGTATACTAAAATAAATTATGCAGTGAGGACTTTCCCACAGGACTATGGTATTTCAATTACGGACTTTCTCTTTTTTGAAATAAAGACCCTTTTTTGTGTGGTAATACACACATATGTATATACTGTATATACTGTACAGTGCAGTACAGTTTATATAGTGCTGCTAAGGGTTCAGAAATGCAACCAGCCCCTTCTGAGAAAGCAAAAATGATTCCATGCTTGAGGCTACACATGGTCATTTATTTACCGTCTGTCACATCACCAAAGAGAGATGCTCAGAAAGCCGGCCTTTCAGCACAGCGACCAGATGTGAACATAGGCTGTCTTATCTGGGTTATACAGAGAGCGGGTTGGAAGGAGCCATGGGCAACAGTGATGTCGTTAAAAGGCTTCTGACACAGTTTACCAATTAAAACAACACAGGTCTAACAGTTTAATCTCCGTTGCCCCTGGCATTGACTTTTTGCTCTGCTCAGAGTCATACGACTATGAACTTCAAACAGTTTTATAGAAAACCACAGGCAGCCAAATGCATATTCATGGAGGTGCTATTGTGTATGGCAGTGATATTGCTGCTCTGTTTCATGCTGTTGGACAAACTACAAACGTTATGTAATGCCTGTTTTATATGGAATGAAATCCCTTTACAGTGTGTGGAGGGGAAAAAGGTAGACAAACAAAGAAATTGCAGTGTTTACTACTACTTGGAGACATGCTGTTTTATCACCTCACATCAAACTCAGGTTTTTGTGGGTTCACACTCTTCCTGCTGTGGGCAGTGAGCAGTGTTGCAATGTTTCTTTATAACATTGCAGTTTTAAGTACAAGGATGATAGTGGCAACCAAAACGTACCTTTTGTCCAATGAGATCAGACTCCAGACGTTTGGCATCAATCAGGGCTTTCAGTCTTTCATATTCAGCCGGTTTGTACTTCGAGCTGCAGAGACCATTTTTCATTCGCAGTGTCAGTTTTTCTGCACGGATGAGAACAAATGATATGGCTGAATTAGGATCGTTGGAATTCTTGAAAAGCTCATCACTTTTAATGTTTGAAGTAAACTGCTTATGCTGACTCAAGCAACGAATAAAATAGAGGTGAAGAAAGAGAACAGCACCAGTAGAGCACTAATGAGACTGTATGTGTAAGTTAGACATTATTGCACGGGGTGGGGGGTGGGGGGGCAGAGAGCAACTGTGTCAGACAGTTATTTGTTGGAGGAGTTCAGCTGTGACTTCAAGAGGCCAGGTGAACAAACACAAGCAATGCTGCCTCTGACAAAACCATCAAAGACTTGACAGCACCTGGAGAATCCAACATGGAGACCTCTGGTCAAACCTGGTCAACAGTCCAGTCGGCCACGATGTCACAAGGCAGCAATGTTTCAGACCCAATTTCCAACAACTAACCTACATCTTCTGCTTTGCAGTTTGTAATGAACGTTTGTAGATCCCTTCTGCTCATCACTGTAGAGTTATATTTCCATGCACTGCAGTACCTACAAAATAAATAAAATAATTATTGCAGGTCAAAAACACCAAGTGCAGATACGATATTTCACCCGCATATGTCCACGTCTCTACTGGGGAACAGCCCATCAAACACTGAACTTTACCATCAAGGTCAGTCTGACATTGATGAGAAATATCAGCCAACTCTCACAGGTTTTAGTGCTTGGAGGGGACAGACGGTGCACCCAGTGGGAGTCGCTGCGAAAACATCTACGTCTTGGTTTTGGATTAAGTGCAGAAAACTTCTGGCCACACATTTAGTCTAGATGGGTTACATGCAGAAAGGCTGCTTTAAAGTGTTCAGGAATGGACTTAATCTATGAGTGAAAGTAATGCTGTGAATCTATTCGGGGTGTTTGCTCATGTCTCCAGCACACATACATGCTTCTCCTTTTTTTTTTTTTTTTTTACAAATAACAAGGTTATGATTTAGGACATCATAGCAGCCAATATCAGCATAAATAGCCGGGGATTTAGCATTAAAACTAAACAACTAGTCTAACTCAGTTCAGTTCCTTTCCGTTTATTATCCAACTTGTATCTGGACACACCAATTCAAATTCAATATAAACAAAGATGAACTGTTCAGAAATTACTCAATAAAGTGAGAAAATACTTGATGATTGTCATAGCTGCAGCCAGCGGTGGAAGAAGTATTCAGGCTCTTTACTTAACACCACAAAGTGAAAATACTTCACTACAAGTACAAGTTCTGCATTCAAAACCTTACTTAAGTAAAAGTATATGAATATGATCAGCAAACTGTTCTTGAATTATCAAAAGTAAAAGTAAATACTATGAAAAAAATGGTCCCTGTCTGTATTTTACTGTTATACATGATGCTTTTGGATTAAAATTACAGCTGCAATAATTTGCATCTTGCTGCTGTAAATATTTAATGTTATACGGATGTTAACTTGTAAGGTCACTGACGGAGAAAGGTCACTGACGGAGAAAGGTCACTGATGGAGAAAGGTCACTGACGGAGAAAGGTCACTGACGGAGAAAGGTCACTGATGGAGAAAGGTCACTGACGGAGAAAGGTCACTGACGGAGAAAGGTCACTGACGGAGAAAGGTCACTGACGGAGAAAGGTCACTGATGGAGAAAGGTCACTGACGGAGAAAGGTCACTGACGGAGAAAGGTCACTGACGGAGAAAGGTCACTGATGGAGAAAGGTCACTGACGGAGAAAGGTCACTGATGGAGCAAGGTCACTGACGGAGAAAGGTCACTGACGGAGAAAGGTCACTGACGGAGAAAGGTCACTGACGGAGAAAGGTCACTGATGGAGCAAAGTCACTGACGGAGAAAGGTCACTGATGGAGAAAGGTCGCTGATGGAGAAAGGTCACTGATGGAGAAAGGTCACTGATGGAGCAAAGTCACTGACGGAGAAAGGTCACTGACGGAGAAAGGTCACTGACGGAGAAAGGTCACTGATGGAGAAAGGTCACTGACGGAGAAAGGTCACTGACGGAGAAAGGTCACTGACGGAGAAAGGTCACTGATGGAGAAAGGTCACTGATGGAGCAAGGTCACTGACGGAGCAAGGTCACTGATGGAGAAAGGTCACTGATGGAGAAAGGTCACTGATGGAGCAAGGTCACTGACGGAGAAAGGTCACTGACGGAGAAAGGTCACTGATGGCTTTACTCCTCATGTTTGTGTCTGTGCTTGTATATTTTAGGTAGCAATTTCTGTAAAAGTTATTCTATGTATTCCTCCCTAGAACTATGAGAAACTCAATCTAATGTAAAGAGATGAAAAGCCTCTTAAGTTTTTTTTTGACGGAGCAAGGTCACTGACGGAGAAAGGCACTGACGGAGAAAGGTCTTTATCTCTTTATCTCTTTAACTCTTTATCTCTTTAACTCTTTATCTATTTAACTATTTATCTATTTAACTATTTAACTCTTTATCTATTTAACTATTTATCTATTTAACTATTTAACTCTTTATCTCTTTAACTCTTTAACGCTTTATCTCTTTATCTCTTTAACTCTTTAACTGTTTATCTCTTTAACTCTATTTATTTATCTCTTTAAATCTTTATCTCTTTATCTCTTTAACTCTTTATCTCTTTAACGATTTAACTCTTTATCTCTTTATCTCTTTAACTCTTTAACTATTTAACTTTTTTTTTAAATCTCTTTATCTCTTTAACTCTATTTCTTTATCTCTTTAACTCCGTATCTCTTTAACTCTATTTCTGTATCTTTTTAACTCTTTATCTCTTTAACTTTATCTCTATTTCTTTATCTCTTTAGCTCTATTTCTTTATCTCTTTAACTCTTTATCTTTAACTCGTTATCTCGTTATCTCTTTAACTCTTTATCTCTTTATCTCTTTATCTCTTTATCTCTTTATCTCTGTAACTCTTTATCTCTACTTCTTTATCTCTTTAACTTTATTTCTTTATCTCTTTAACTCTATTTCTTTATCTCTTTAACTCTTGATATTTACCTCTATTTCTTTATCTCTTTAACTATTTAACTCTTTATCTCTTTATCTCTTTAAATATTTATCTATTTAACTCTTTATCTCTATTTCTTTAACTATTTAACTCTTTATCTCTTTCACTCTTTATCTCTTTATCTCTTTAAATCTTTATCTCTTTAACTCTTTATCTCTTTAACTCTATTTCTTTATCTCTTTAACTATTTAACTCTTTATCTCTTTATCTCTTCAACTTTTTATCTCTTTAACTCTTTATCTCTATTTCTTTACCTATTTAACTCTTTATCTCTTTAACTCTTTATCTCTTTATCTCGTTATCTCTTTAAATCTTTATCTCTTTAACTCTTTATCTCTTTAACTCTTTATCTCTTTAACTCTTTAACTCTTTATCTCTTTATCTCTTTATCTCTTTAGTTAACTGAGTTCAGACGTATGACGTCATCACTATATCGGGTTACTCTGATAGAGAACACATAAGCTTGGATATCACAGTGAAAGTGAAAAAGAACAACTAAGTTGAACAAAGCTTAACAATATAAACAACTCCAACAGTATTAGGTAGTTAGGTAGTTACTTATTTATGACTAATTATTTGTAATGTAAGAACATTTACCCACCGCTCCACCTAGCTTACCTTGTGTTGTCCTTTCTCTGTTCAGTTTATGGGTCGACAAAATTGGTAACCAAGGCAACTATCCCCTATGCTGTTATTGGTTAATTCAACACGGCGTACCGCCTTGGGAACGCCCCCATGCTCCCGTCGCAACCAATCAGGAGTGCACATCGGTTTCCCACATTCCCACTGACGTCATGCACGCTCGCATTGCTGGACTGCTGAAGCGGCGGCTCGTCTTCTTCTTCTCGGCTATGGACGCGAGTTTCCTTCTTCCACACGCGTGGGACGAAACGACGGGACTTTACAGATGAAGTCACGTGTTCCGATGTAGATCCGAGCCGCGGCTCCGCCAGCAGACCGTCCTCCGAAGGTATTTACGTGTTTTCGTTGCTTCACTAACTGCAGAGTAACTGAAGGCGGAATCGGAGAACAACTGAAAGCATGTGAGCGATGCTGGAAACCAGAAAGTCTTCAAGTCACTGGAGGAAGTCGTGGCAGGAGACGAGCTGCTTCACAGCAGGGGGCATCTAATCCTCTAATCCCAGCAGGGGGCATCTAATCCTCTAATCTGCTTCTCGTGACCGAGTCATCGCAAACAACGCGCTGCTTCTGACGCCGCTGGCAGGAAAACTTAGCCGGCCAACATTATCCAACATTATCCAACATTATCCAACATTATCCAACAACTCCTTCACTTTCCGGTGAAGATGCCCTTGAAAGCGTGTCGCTGAGTGGAGCAGCAGCCAGGTGAGCTGAGGAACGAGGTGTCCCAGCGGCGCAGATCAAACTCCGCTGTACCTTTTAAACTCCGCCATGTTTAATGACCCTAATCTGCATGTGAATCAGGAGCGTCTCTTTTAACGGAAGCGTGGCTCCACGCCTTCACTGCCTTCACTGCTTTCACTGCTTTCACTGCCTTCACTGCTTTCACTGCTTTCACTGCTTTCACTGCCTTCACTGCCTTCACTGCCTTCACTGCTTTCACTGCCTTCACTGCCTTCACTGCTTTCACTGCCTTCACTGCTTTCACTGCCTTCACTGCCTTCACTGCGTTCACTGCTTTCACTGCCTTCACTGCTTTCACTGCTTTCACTGCCTTCACTGCTTTCACTGCCTTCACTGCTTTCACTGCTTTCACTGCCTTCACTGCTTTCACTGCCTTCACTGCTTTCACTGCCTTCACTGCCTTCACTGTACAGCAGCTGCGTTTCTATTAGCACAACATGGACTCACCTTCATTGCTCCAGTTGCTCCCAAAAATAATCCAATTATCTGACTTTTAATCTTGAAGTGATGCATTCTTACACCACATCCCTCAGATCCTTTTCTGCTGTTTGAAGGTCTATTCAAAGATCTTGTCTCAGTTTGGTTTAAAAATATGTCTGATTAAATTCTTTTCAATAGTTAAGGACAAAAATTAAACATTTGATTTGAAATGCACAATGATTATTAAATGAGTGGGGGAATAGATGGAGTATAGGATGGGAATATATCGACACATGGACGTCTACTATCGATATTATCTTGTATAGATAAATCTGTCTGGCACATTTATGACAGGTTTTTATGATAGTGTTAGTCCGTCTGTCTGCTTGACCGTCCCATTTTGCTGCAATAAAAGTGTATGATGTGAGACTGAAAACAATTTCAACTAAACAAGTTGACAAGGTTTTCCTTTGGGGATATAATTTGCTGTTAAAAAAAGGCAGTATATTGCAGTATATGTTATGGAAATACTCAGCATATCACAACATGCTTAAAACTGAAATCAAATCATGACTAAAGTTTCTGTGATGACGTAGTACCGCGGGTTCTCTGGGGATTCTCAGACCTCCTAATAACCCGTACTTGTCTTTAAAAACTGTCCCTAAAATCCCAGTATGAGGAATGTAATTTCAAGGGGAATATGGTATTTGCTATTTTAACCCCCCTGTGTCATGTTTAAGTCTTCCTAAAACCAAAGTAGGTGGTAAAAAGCTGAAGAAGCAGTTATTAATTTTGTTATGATAGATATTCAGTAACAGTCTCATGCTCTTATTGCCACGTGTCAGATGCTGGGAGCAGTTCTTCACATCTGTCCTGTTACCATGCAGGTGTTGAACAGTTATCTGCATGCATCACTCATGTGACCGCAGTGCAACTTCATTTGATTTCAGCCAATTAACAGTGGAAGTGCATATGGCAAAAAATATCAGGCAAACTCCCTCTCACACACACACACACACACACACACACACACACACACACACACACACACACACACACACACACACACACACACACACACACACTCAGGAGGAATCTATACTCCCCTTGTGATTCACATTACTGCACTAGACACACTGCTGACACACTGCTGACAACCATTGAGGGAGGTTTTTTGTGGAATTGAAAGAACAGCAGGATGTTGGTTTGGAGTCTCTGATTTTGTTTCCTAGCACCTTTCGTTTGTACTCGAAGCAGCGACGCTGTGTTTTGCACAAAGAGAGCGACTTTAGCAGGTCAGACATGCAGCCGGCCTGGTGTCACTTTCATTTGTCATTCTCCCGGTTGTTTATCACTCTTGCTTTGCAAAGTTGTGATACATGTTCTACAAAACTTTCTGTATTGATTGTGCAGGTACTAGTAGATCATTTAAAAAGTATTGCTTGCATGAAAAACAACCTTATGCTGCAGTGGACCAACACACAGCCATACCAGAGATGGTTTGACTATCGGTGTGATTGTTTGATCTCAAGTTTTTTTGATGCATGCTGACAACAACTGAATAGTTTAGTGCTCTTTGGCGAGCCTCTTCTTGTATTTTTTCACCCCCAAGTTCTGGCCCAACATCAACCCCTTTGTTGCATGTCAGATTAGCTTTGTTCTACTATGATCAAAAAGTGTTCTCCCCCTCCTGATTTGAAGAAAGGGAAAGTATTTCCAGTCTCTGCCTCGTAGCTTGAATGCCGAGACGGTTCTTTGCTTTGTGTCTGTGCATGCGTGTATTTAAGTGAAGTGCTGAATATGAAGCTCTTCCCCAGCCAGTCAAGAGAAGGTCAGCATCCACTGTGTACAATTCAGTCAGTCAAGTGCTCTTAAAAGTTGAGTTTTCACTGAATGCCAGCCAACATTTAATGTCCTCTTTACTCCATTACCAACTGTTAAATGTCTCTTTCAGGATATCAGTATTCATAACATTTTAAGTACTTATGGAGTTACAGACACGGATGTACTGCTCACAAACAGATGTAATGATTGACTGTTTATATTTATATTACGTTGAAACGGCTTTACTGGATAGTTTGCATAATGATGCAGATTTGCTCCAAAGTGTGAGCTCTGTTTCTTTTTCCCTGAGACATTACCAGTTACTGTGGTGCAGCGCCAGTGTGGGATGATAATAATAGTTCATATTGGCAATAGCAATCAAAGAAAATATTTTTTTCATCCATCCCACATTTAAATGATTTTTTTCATCCATCCCGCATTTAAATGATTTTTTTCATCAAATATACCCGACATAACTTTTTTCCATCTCACATTTCTGAGATTTGGTTTCAAACAAAGTTGATCTTTCTTTCTCTCCGGTCTCCATTGAGAACAAACCACAATTCCAATCGAAAGTCATTATATCCATGTTTGTTATATCAGTCTATATTAAAAGAAAATTAATTCTTAATCTCTGAATATATTGAGACGATACAGCACAGTAATAATATGTAAAATTATTCCAAGCTGTAAACTCCAATGCTAGACATTCCTTCCTATCGTATGCAAAAAGACAAACAAACTTAATTTGAATAATTAAAGAGCCATGCTTCATATTATGGAGCAATCAGACTTGCATTGGCATGTGTGAATAAGCTGTGACATGTGCGGCTGCTGGCTGATTGTTGATCTAACTGGATATGTAGATAGAAAGAGCCCCAGATTTCATGCTTTAGTTGAATCCCGGACAGCTGACGATAATACCGAACACAAAGCATGTCAGCGCTTTTAGAGATTAGGTGCACAATAGAATTTTGTCCAGTAAAAGGGCCGTCCATAGGCCCGACATGCTGAGTCTGACAGACGTCCCCTCATCGGTGTGTATGTGGCCGGCAGCAGTGGAGAGCTTTTCCCCTGTCGTTGCTCCACATGCAGCCGTTACTGCTGGAGTCTTCCTGAAAGCTCATTGCTGAAACAGTTCTATCTATCCGAGTCTATCTGGCTGCAGAATTACCTCAACAGGGCACATTATACCGTGTTGAATATTTCAAAGTGCTACTCACATTATCACCTCTGGCAAAAGCTGTCTCTCTACTAAAGGTAAAAGGAGGAGTCCATTCCAGTGAAGTGTATGACATAACAAATATGCACCCCTGAAAAACACCACCGTAGCCTCTGTAGTCATAAAAACATGCTGCGACCTAGAATGACACTTAATACTCAACAGTGCATTTTTGAGCCAGATGCCATACTGCTGTAAATAATTCAACAGCCCTCATACACCTCATTCTCTAAGCTCTTGTTGATATCTATACTCTATATTATAAAGTATGTTTATACAGCAGCAATTCGTGAACATTGCCAATACTGATTGATATGTTCTTTTAAGCTGAATGTTTAGTCAATGAAATGTCAGAAGATGGTTTAAAAATGGCCACGAGGGGAAGTCTTTAGATGCAATTTCTTTTGCGTTACTACCACTTCTTACGTTCATGGAAGTCCATTAACTAGGATGCATAAAGCAGAAAACCAGCTGACTCTCCCTATATAAACTGGAACCAGCAAAGGTTTAGCATTTTCAGTTAATCAAACAATTAGTTGATTTTCAAAGTTGTTGATTAATTCTGTCATTCGACTAATCCCTTCATTTTTTTTTGTTGTTAGTTTGAGCACATGAGCTACAAACATAAACTTTGGCTGTGTATTTCTTGGTTTAGTCCCTTTTAAAGCTTGAATGGCTGTTTGTGGGATCAGGTGTCATCTCACTGTGGTATGTGAGTGCATTTGGTGGCTGTATTTAGTCAGAAGGTGAAGGCATCCCCTCTCAATGTCATCCTAGTGATCACAAGGTTTATGCCTGCTCCCCGACTTCAACAGAAAACAAAACTACCTGCGAGAGTTTTCCACCTCGCCTGTTCCCGTAAAAGACTCACTTCTGAAATGTCAAGACATTTAGAAGAATGTAACAAAGTAAAATTACCTATGGAAAGGGGAGTTGTTGACATTGGAAATGAACAAATAAAAAGTGTTCATGACATTTCATGAAATCCAAAGCTCTGCGTTTGGCTGTGCAGTCGAGAGGCAGATGTGGGCTGTGATATCCAAGCGTATGTGTTCTCTATCAGAGTAGCCTGATATAGTGATGACATCAAAGTGGGCAAACCTGTAGCCTGAAGGCAACGTGTGCGCACGGTTGCAACACAAATGAATGAGACACTGCTCTTTAAGTTTCATTCTTTCTGTACACACAGCTAAGTTAGCAGATGTACTCCAAGAAGCAGAGCAATATGCCACGATTACCAGCAGCACTTTTCTGTTTCATGCCTGGGAAGTGTTGATGTTTTACAAAGGAAACTGACTACTATACCACCAGCTTCCAAACACATTCAACTTGTTAAAGGGCTCGTTCTCATCTCAGCAAGAGCTGTTCTTCTGGCATCTCAAGTGGCCTCTCCACGGCATGCACCAGTAACTCTGAACAATGGCAAGCTCCTTTATTTTTTGGATGGACATTCATTTCCAGGTGCTCACACATCATTTGAGATTTCCTGTTGTAGCCCAAATAAACCCCCAAAAATGCTGAGAAGACAAAGCTCACACAAAAGGTGCGCCTCCTTTGTTACTACTGGGATGAGAAATGGAATGTTTTTATATCATATGCTGCATATAGAAAAAGATTTGCTCAAGTATATCTTTGCGATATGAAGAGTCCACACTCGTAGTCTGTAGCCCCCGAAGGATAGAAATTGTAGGCAGTGCCTCAAACAAAAGCATGCCCACTGCTGCAGAACTGCAAAGTCATACAAATCCTCAATGAATCATTGCAGAACAGAACTAAGGGGCAATTTATTTGATCAACGTGTGGGGTGTGATTTATTTTTTTTCAATTAAATCCCTTTTGATAGGTTATCAATATGGTGCCATCTACCAGAGACCCAGCAGTCCCTTCAGTGGGCGGTGACATTGCAGTTGCTGATATTTGCCTTTTTGTCAGGCTCTGTGAGAGTTCCAGAAATTTCTGTTAAATTGAATGTAAATACAGTTGGATGTCCTGTACTATATATATTCAACTGAACTCAATCATTGTTTTAAAATGCCAGCTGGTGCTGTTTGGCTGAACTGACATTTACTCGAGTAACTTATTTCCTTCTCTCTCTCTCTGAATCATGGCTCCATACATGTTGGTGTCCTGATAGTAAAGATACAGACACAGATTTTTCTCATTTCAGTTATTCAGTTTTCTAAGATTTATTATGAGGTTTTTTAATCCCAGTAAATGTGACCTGGAAGGTTTTCTTCTATTTTTTCAATTTGATTTGAATGCCGATCAGTTGATTGTTGAAAACTCTGCCATAAATGTTGATTATATTCGTCAACACAAGGACAGTCCTTAGCATTTGACCATTTTATTCTCCAACTCTCCTCAAGCTCTCTCTATTCAAAGGTACAAGAAATAGGCACTGAAATATTCAACTTGAGTTTTAATGGAGATGTTTGTTATTTCTGTCGTCAGTAATGCTCAATATTGATCCTCACTTGAATATTTTTGTAGCTTTTTATTGTGCACCGCAAAGCAGTGTTTGCAGTACCAATAAAAGTTGCAGAAGTTTTTTTTTCTTATTGCCTCTTTAGCTGTGATATTTACAGTAACCCGCCATCTCTGTAACATTTCACATTTTACTGTCAACTACTAGGTAGTTATGAAATGATCAGTGTGCAGAACAAATCGATCAAAATCCAGAGACATTTTCTAACCTGCTGCTCGGAGCTAGTGCTAAATAATTACGTTGTTGTAGTTATCTTAATAGCCAGCCAATTATTGATGGGATATTTCTAGCTTTAGCTGTCAAATTAACTAAACTCTCCCCCTTGTGTGTTCATGTAATGTGAGATATCCTCTGATGCTGCGACTTGAGGTCAGACCGTTTACAGGGAAACTTTCAAAAATCCTTCTGCTTTGGGAACATTGCAGACAAAAGACACAAATGTTTTGCCAAAGATTGTCTTCTGCCTTTGAGTTTCAGTAAATGAGTGATTTCAGACACCTTCACTAGTGTAGTGTTAATTAGGTTAGGCACGAATTGAACTATATCTAGTAATGTCCATTTATTTACCAGCATGCTATTTACAGTAGACAGTACTCAGGAAAACGTGACATTGCAATGAAAGGAAAATATATGTATCAGCTACAACGACCATATCCATTATTTATAATCGCAAAAAGGAGAAAATAAAACTCCAATGCATATTTTAAAACTTCATGTAAACCGTACTGTGACTTGTTTATGAGCTGACTTGTTTCGTTCAGGAGAATTTGCTTCCTCACTTTGTTTCTGTTTTAAAGTTACTTTGTGCAGTTATCAGTAGCTAACCTCAAATTTGAATGGACAGCAGCATGTCGTCCAGCGACCCCTGTCGATGCAAATCAGTCATCAGGAAGTACATCGACAGGCCTCGGCATATCCATCCGCCTCGCTAAGATGGTTTCATAATACTTCACAGGAACTGGAGTTTGCTTTTGTTGTGTTTTATCGTTCCAAGTTCATTGATGTTCAGAAGTCGGTGCCACTGCACACACAAAATCGATCTTTCAATCCCAATACTTTATTCCTGGTGTCTTGAATAGCTTCGTCAATACAGTGAACAACTCTTTGGCAAAGCTAAAACGTCAGAGCATAGTTGCACAGAGCCTGGAGATTGTCAGTTAAAATGAAAAGGAGTTTTGTGTCAATATAAAATGATTATCTTTACATCTGGCAGCATAAAAGCTATTATGATTTCCAGAAAATAGCCCTGCTCACTACCAGAGATGCATTTTCCAGCTTGTTCAAACCACTCTTAATTGAACTGAATACAATTATCCAGAGGGACAAAATCTCTAAATTGCCTAAATTGTCATGCTTGGTGTTCATCCAGTTCCCCATAAATCCATAACTCTTTTGGATACATTTGTCAATCTGTTATCAATATGTTTTGTTAGTAGAACAGCTGCAGGGATAGCTGCTTATGAGTTTTAGTCATACTGCAGGTGCATGTTTTTTTTTACATGACGAAGTGGAGAAGCAGTTGTTGTTGGGATCACGATCACAAACCACGTTGTGTTTTCATGGTTACGGTTTAACACAAATTGTGTTTTCATATTTAAGATGTTTGTAATTTCAGTAAACTTTTGGAGTCATGGAAATTAGTGGGGTGCCATATCATATTGATCACAATAATATCGGTATAATTTGTAATTAATTTATTAATTTTAATTGTTTGGTTTTTACTGAATATTTGAAGAGATACAGTTATGTTTATGATGACATATAAAACTGTAACACTGACTTTGAAATTGTATGTAATCAAAAGTAATGACACATATTTTTCTGTATTTTGTCACATCTTCAAAAAATATAATCTCACACATATCCAGATATATTGTGATATTATTTTATGGCCATATCACCCATCCCATTTATATAAAATATAAAATGATATAATCTATAAATATAATATAATATTTTTTTTTTTATAGCTTTGTGATTTCATGATTTTCGGAGGATAGACCATCTCGTTGTAATTCAGCATCGATATAATCGGAGACACCCCACATTGTGAGAGCGGGACGTGCGTCAGGGCTAATTTTCTTTTTCAATTTATACCCTTTTGGACTGTCTTGGTATTTCTGTTAGATTTCTCTCAGAATTCTGCACGACATAAAATCTAAACGTTTGATAACTGTCTGAAATCAGATGGTTACTCAGCGGAGGGAAAACGTTTGACACAGCAAATGGAGTGTGGAGGCTTGATATAACTTGCAGCATTGATTTAAATACATTTGAACTGAACTGTTAAATGAGGTTGAATAATGAACATCCTAAGCCATGATTGAATCTGAAGTTACAGTTGACTTGTACCACATCTGCTACACAAGGATTTCGTTTTTTGTATTGACTTCTTTGCAGATGTACACAACACTGCTGTAATTCCTTCTCGGGGAGCTTTTACTGCTGTAGCTGTTGTGTTTGCATTGTAATTGAACGCAGGAAGGCATTAGGGTGTTAAATGTATTTGTCTAACAATGTGTGACAGGATGAAGCATGTCTGTCTGGCACAAACTGATTCTATTTAAGGGATTTACATGCAATCAGAATAATTTATGTCCGCTCTGCCACAACATATTACTGGTGGTGACACGTTGGGAGCAGCTGAACAGACTTCATTGAGCCTCTGCTCCACATTAGTTGAGGTATTGTTGTGAGGAAATGATTTTGAAAGTGAATGATCACTGTAGGAAATCTGTTCACGGAAAGTTAGTCTTGTGTTTTTACTGCCGCACAGCATAAATATAGATTATTTGGAAGCGCAGTCATCTTTCCAACGTCCTCTTTGAGTAAATATATCTCGCAAGATAAAGTGCAGCTCAGGACATCAGCATGTGTGCATTTCTTGTGCAGCACAGACGGCTCAATGACTGTATTTCCTGCCTTTTACTCAGAGGCCAGCCGTGCCCCGTGGACACACATGCTCACATGCGCCTCAGGTTATTGCAACATTAGTCAGGGTGAGGTTGAACGTGGGTGAGGTGGTCATGGGTGCAGCATGTGAATGATTTCTTTCACTTGTCCACTTTGCCGAGAAGGTGTAGGCGACGCCGTCGGGCTGTTGTCTCCACTCCTCACAGCCTCGTACATCTCACCTGGTTTAATCCCGTATCAACAGAAGAACAGGTATGTGTCTATTTAACGGTTGCAGCATCATTTCATTGTATTCAGGGCAATTATTGACAGATTGATTGTGTGTACAAGTGAGAGTGTTTCTGCTCTGGAAAGGAGACATTCCTTTGCTTTTGGGTGTGTCAATATGAGCAAAGCATTTTCAGCTGTTGAGAGCAGCAGAAAGTTAAACATCTTGGGATCTAATAATAACTTTTTGTGTTTTCACCATGTGGGACATGCTCAGAATCCATCATCCTTAAAAGAATTTTAAAGGTTGATCAATAACATGCAATTTGTATAGGACCATTTATACATTTTGTATTACCCAAATTCTTGCATCAGCTTAGAGCAAATACTTTGTCGGGGCTTCCGTCAGCACTTCCTAACCATGTGTTTAGTTTAATGACTGCGGAGGATTTCAGAAAGTGTTTCAGAATTCAGTGACTTGCCGAAAAACCCAATGCTGCTGTTGGAAATGTTTTTTGAGCTCATGCAGGAAAATGTTTCAGTACCTTTGTCTCCATTAATAGTGGTCGCAATAGGTTATTATTCATCCTCGTGAAATCTGTTAAGTTATACTGGACCAAAATTGTTAGTTTTATCAAGAAAGTCAATACATTGTTTTTTTTTAAAAGAAGCAATTAAGGATTGTGGGTCTTTTGGGGATGTTGTTGTATCTGCTGGGAGATTAGTAAAGGGACTGTATTACCCCCCACAAAGCTTTCCCGTGCTACATATTGCTGCGAGGTCACGCTACATAAGAAGCAATAATGTGCCACAGGGTCCTGAATGCATGTGGGTCTTTCAACTGTCAGAGTTTGTGGTTGCCACAGTCAGTCCAACCTAGACATTACCAAATACTACCAAACATGTTCTTCATGTTAGTTTCAGACATCCTTCGGGGGGATGTGCAGGAGGCTTTGAGGTTGAAAGGGATATGAAGCTGCACTACACACTCTAAAGTGTTGATTATCCCATTGCACATGGTGTAGCTGCTTGGAGTCTGTATTTTGTGATTTCCCTACTTAACATCCCTTCATTGATTCCCAAGTTTGGTTCCATTAATAAGAGACGTGCAGCAGATAAGAGAGATGTAGCCTGTTGTAGAGCAACTTGCCGGTTGGCGACCCAAGTGAATTAACGTGGAGGAAAATAAAGCAGAAACTAGATTTTTTTTTTTATGTCTATATAAGCTGTACAATAACATTCAGAGTCCAGATGCTTCTCCTGATAGTGAAAGTAATGGAACCGCACCAGCTAACAGTGTCACACGGTGGTGGCTGAGACATCCCATCCACCCAGACACCACAGCCAGCTCCGTCTCTTTCCAGTTGGGAAGCGTGTGGCCGTGATATCCTGACACTCTGGATTTTGTACAACCTGCAAAAGCATAAATTCACCATGGTAAAACTATCAAAAATCATGAACACTACAACAAACACAACCACTCAGACTCACTACCACCTCTACTACTGAACAGTGGCCAAGACGACTCCTTTATGTGATGAATATGATGGCTTGTGGGGGAAAAGGAGGAGCACCGCTCAAAATTCACACTTTTTCATCTGAATTTCTGCCTTTATGTCCTGTAAAACATATAAGTTTGGAATTACATTTTCAGTCATTGCCTACATATGCAATATTTAAATTTAGTAAAAAATTCAACCAGCAATTTCCTCTTTATGCAGCTCTCAACTCTGTTCGATTTCCCAGCCCTTTTTAGCTCAACAAGTCGGATGCAATCAACTGCCGCTTCTCTGAAACTCTGCAATTGAAATTCAGGCTAAATATATAATAATTTTTCAGCTCATCTCCATTTCTGTGCTGAATGCCGGTGACGTCCTGTCATTGAGCCTCCCGTGAAGACAAATCTTCCTCCCCTAAGTCAACAGATAATAGATCTAATTGGTTGGACTTACAGGACCACTGAATGTGCTCAGGTGATGGCAAATGATCTCCTCTAGAAGTAAATGTGAGAAATAAAAGGAGTGAGAAATCAATAAGGGCTTTTATGAGCACTAATGTCACAATTCTTGAAATAAGGGTTTAAAGGAAAACTTAAACAAATTCATATTTTTGCTGGAGAAACTTCTCAGCCCACATAAAATGACTGCAAGGTAAACAACTCAGACATGTGGTATCAATTTGACAGCAGTGCACTAATATTTATTATTATAGGGCTGGATATTGATCTACTCATCCAATTTGATTTGTGTTGATTTAATTTTTGATGTTGCATAAAATACTTCTCAAAATTTATCCTGGAAAATCTTCATTCAGCAAGTGAGCAACACTGTTGTTTCCCAAAATATTAGTATGCATAGAGTCTACAATACAAATACATTTCTATTCTACATTTATTTTCTGTTTTTATCTTAGATCTATTATTATTATTATATGTTTTTATCTTTTTATATATATATTCAAAACACTTAAATAACAAACAACCTGCATCCCTTACAAAGGCATCATTATTATGTAAATGCGGTGCCATACAGCTCCATATGGACTGTCAGTATCAGATGCTTCTACTTTAATGATCACTTTCATCACTGATAGACATATTGGCCAGAAACTGAATGTTTGCCTGGCTAATTTGTATGCAGTGTTTGTGTTAACAAGACATGAGCCTGATTTTTGCAGACAGCTGGCTAACTAGCTACCTGGCAGGCACAGTCGCAATAAGCTAGAATTCACACACTGTTCACACAACTTTCACAGGTTCCTTGCAGCCAAAGACGATATCTTGTCAACAAACAGAGCTCAGATCAGTGTGCTGAGTCTTTTTTCAGTATAACCCTGTTGTTAATGCAATCTTTGAATCAACCGTAAGATAGTAAGAGTCGGCGAACCATCATATACAGTTTACAGGACTGTTGTTCCTCAAGGTGCCCAATATAACAAGCTATCATACCAAGTTTAGCATGGTTATTTACTGAGAAAAGATGCAAGTGCAAGAGTTGAGCTTTGAATTATTCAACACAAAATCACAAATGATTTTCTCAAGTTAAATTGATCAAAATCTCTCAATTACAAAATTATTTAAACCCTTTTGTATTTTGTAAAAACCCTTTTGGCAGTAATTACATCTCTGAGCCTTCTCAGGTAAGTCTCTACAAGTTCATCACACCTGGAGTTTTGTAGTGTATCCCATTCTTCCTCGCTCATCCTCCCAAGCTCTGACAGACCTGATAGGAAGCATCAGTGAATTGCCTTCTTTAGGTCTCTGTACATATTGTATGTTCTCTGGAGTTTAAATCTGGGCTTTGGTTGGACTGCTCAAGAACAATCAGAGACTTGTCCCAAAGCCACCCCAGCATTGCCTTGGCTGTATGGTTCGGGTCGCTGAACGGTGAACCATCGCCCTCGTCTCAGGTCATTGTTGTTCCAGAGAGCGACCTTTCAAGGACCTTTTGCGTAAACTGAACTGTGGGAACTGACATACATACATTAAGTCTGTTCCCTTCTCAGCTGTGTTGAATCAATTACATTTTCCACAGATGGGCTTCAAATATTTATAGATACATCTCAAGAATAAGCAAACACAAAAGACTTCACCTGAGCAGAATTTGGAGCGCCACAGCAACGGGCCTGAATACTTTTGTAAATGATTGTGTGCAGTCTAATAAATTAGCAAAATTTCTAAAAACATGTTTCATGTAGTCACCACAGTTATTTGAGTATAGGCTGGTGAGCAGAAAACGACAATTTTATCCATTTCAAATTAGATGTACGTTAAGAGTCAATTGCGCAAAACTTTAAAGGGCCTGAATACTTTCATTATCCACTGCAAGTCAAAATAAATTGGTTTTAGCCATTTGACTGCAGGAATTTTCCAAATTCAGACACATTACCTGATTAAAATTGTGTGCTGCCCTACTAAAGATCCTCTCATTGCACAATCAACCCAAACTAAAATAATTCTCTAATGGTATCAGTCATGGCCTTAAATATGCAATCTTGGCTTCAAATATGTTGTGGGAGAAATGTGCGTGCTGACCAGCTGCATGTAAACACAGGTGTTACAATAATTATTTTACTGTGGCGCATGTAAATATGTTCTCTAGTCTTCTACTTTAACCTTATTTCTCCCAGCGTACTCTTTTCTTCTGCTCATGTAAACATAGCCTGTGGCAAATATTAGATTTGCTTCTGCGGAGCTCCGTGGGGAATGTGACACAAGGCACAGGTGGCTTTCAGAGGGATCAGAGAACTGATGAATTCATGTCTGTAGATGAAACTAATGCACAAAGGCAGTATTTGAACCGGGAGATAGTAAATCTTTCTCAACTCTCTTCAGTGCCGTGCCTTTCAAAAACCTTTTTTTTTCACAGATTTGACAGTTTATTGGAAACAGATTTTAAACACGGTTACGCAGCCGCTTCTTTTTCTTTTTCTATCCTTGCACCATGAAACTACATTTCGTTTGGGAGTCCCAAAAGCAGGGTTGTGTAAGAAGCTCAGAGGAGTGGCCAAGTCTAAGGTCAGTAGATCAGATCACGTGATCCAACATCTTAGGGTGGGGTCAGACTAAGACTTTTCTCAGCAGACGTGTAGACATTGGGGATTATAATACGTTAAAGGGGAAATTTAGCTTTGACTAGAAAACGTGTTTAGTAAAAGAGAGTCTGATTATTCTGTGTTACTGTGATACTTAGACAGATTTGACACTGAGTGGAATCCAGTCTGTTTTGTTATTAGCTATGCTCTTCCCATGCTGTCATACAGTGTGTTTGCTTTTTTGCTTAGTCAAGGAAAATAACCGTAATGGTAATAATTAGACACTGGTTTGAATCTTTGTTTTGACCAGAATGAGGTCATCATTGCTCTGTGGGAACTACGCAGTATGGGCCTGAGGCATTAACCTAATGATAGCGTTGAAACTTGCACAGCTCGGGCTCGCTTCCTGAGCTTCTTCCCCACTTCTCCGTCGTGAGCAGGCTTTTTGAACATTTGAAAACCCAAGATTTCTAAGCGACAAGCTGTTCAACAAGGTTTTTCCCCTTCCGCATTTGGAGGGAAATCCAAAGTGAAATGTAGAAGAACCAGTCAGCCGTGTGTTGATAGGACTGCGGTATGTTGGCAGCAGCATCGTCGTCTTCACTGCTGTTTCAAAGCTGCTGAGAAGTCAAAACTAAGCAGAGCAGAATCATTCTGGACCAGAGATAATGGGGAATTTCAGAGGTAGGCTCAGATGCATATCACATTTTTTCTTTGCTTAATGGGGCCTTCAATAGGGTTGGCTTTCCTCTTGTATGTTGTTTTTTCTGTGGTTCTATTTCCTCCAGTCTGCTTTGTGTGCACTTTTCAAAAGACTGCTGAGAAATATTCAGATTATATACACAGATTTTGGATAGCACGAGGAAGTTTCTCATATTGGTGTTCGTATTGTTGTTCTTAGGCCAGTTAGTCATTTATTGATGGAAAGTAGGTTGCAGAAAGGTGTAGAAAAACCTATTTTATAATGAATCTATGGTATTATAAATGACAATAACCATGACAATGTTGATCCTTTATAGTTGCACACCTCTTATTATTTGTCCTTTAAGAAACTGGGTGAGAAAACAAAAGCTGTTCTGTCCACCCTGACCGGGTCGGCAACTTCTGTCCGTTTTTAAATTTGCACTCAGTCATTCCTGTGTGTGTTGTTCTCCTCTGTGTTTGTACAGAAGTTAGGGAGGAGGAGCTATGGCACATTCAAACAGCTTTTCCCCGTTTCCTGTCGCTGACTTTTCTGGGAATACAGTGCCATGTCCTTGATTCAAAGGCTGCAGTGGAGGTGGGAGGGAACCACAGTGGTAGGTTGCAAAACTATGAATGAGCAAGAAAGGAATGTGGGAGACTGACGGGGGAAACATGGAATATCCTGTGGACTAACAAACTTGGTCGTAGTAGTAAAACATTATCTGTTATTTTGGAACGGGGCTGGAACATGAATCTGTACAGCTCACACTGCCTTGGTGACAGATCCCAGAATACCTCAAGGTCATATTTTGTACAAGCGTACGGGGACCTCCTACATACCATGTATATTGTCTGTAGGTGACGGCAGCAGTGGATGTGGATAAGTCACATAGCTTCTGTGTTCCCCTTTCTGTTGTGTGCTTCTGCAGCCCTGACTTGTGATGCAGCCAACGCAGCTTTTAGCTGTCCTGTCTGGCTCAACAGGCTCCTTCTAGTAAATATGGATCCACCTTGAGCATAGTTCCCTTGACGCTCTCTCTGTCAACAGATATAATGAGACCATAACTATTCGTTCTACTTTCTCGTTTCAATCCCAGACAAGAGGCCAGAGAGCCTCGCCAGGAACACCTTATCACCTCTCTCGGGCTGCTGACTTGTTTTTCATTTAAGGGTTGCTCTCGCTCATCTCCTGCAACCTTTCCCCTGCATCTAATACACAAACACGCATAGTATTCACCTGAGCACACACATTTTGCTGCAGCTTTTGTATTGCTAGGATTGAAATTTCCATTCCATTTCCTGGCTTCACCAGAGTCACTGGCTGTCTTTCTGTTTGTGTTGTATTTTTATGTAACTATACTTCATACACAAATCGTTATTTAAGTCGTGTGTTGTCTCAAGGCCATATGGCATTAATTTGCACTGTCAGTCATAAAACATTGACAGTCCTTTTCTCTTTGGGCCATATGGCATGTGTGGGTGTATGTTTGTGTATTGCTGGGGTGGTGTGTCCACTGATCGTCACTTCTCAGCATCCCTTGCCTGTGCGTATTGGGGAGGGGTTGAATCGAGTGTGTGTCCATGAGGGAAGTGTGTTTGCACACGCAGGCACACAGTCTGGTATGTGTACAAGATTTTTAGCCGAGCGCCTGTGGTGACCAGATCATTGTGTGCGTGTGTGCACAGGAGGAATGCCAGCTCCTGAGCAGAGCCCAGTGACGGAGGAGGGGCTTCTGCTGACCATCCGCGACAGCTCAACTGGCCGCAACATGGAGGCTGACAACACCGCCAACAACATCCTGGCCTCCGTCAAAGAACAGGTAGTGGTTTGCACTAAGAGCCCCTTGGATTCCTCTTGTATCTCCGATATTACGGTTGTTAAAGCTTTGGTGAACTATATATATATGTATATATGTATATATATATATTTACAGAAAGCTAAATTGTCTGGTGACTCACATTGTACCAAGAAGAAATCCAGTGGCCATGTGTGTTTGTGGCATTTTTGTTTCCTGCTCATTTGCTTCATGCGCCCTGATGTCACAGTCATCATATAACTTACCTCTGTGGCACAGAGCCCAAAGATGACAGTTGTCATTTCTCTGCATGAAAGATGAAGAGATTTGTGGGATGTTTAGGCCTGGCTTTCATCAATGGACAACCAGGAAGGGACATGCCATCTGACTCACTCTGTTTCTAACTGTCTCTCTGTGATTTAGCCACACCCCCTTTGGTTTTACACACACACACACACACACACACACACACACACACACACACACACACACACGCGCAGGAAGGAGGGAAGGAAGGAAGGAGGGAAAGAAGGAAGGAAGGAGGGAGGGAGGGAAGGAAGGAAGGAAGGAAGGAAGGAAGGAAGGAAGGAAGGAAAGAAAGAAAGAAAGAAAGAAAGAAAGAAAGAAAGAAAGAAAGAAAGAAAGAAAGAAAGAAGAGGGAGGGAGGGAGTACCTGTCGATGTCACTTCCTTCCCGAGAGTATTGCGCGGTGGCTCGATATCCATGCAGGCGAGCAGGAAGACGAGTCGCCTGGCTGAGCTGCTTTCAGAATGAGTGACGTGCCTCAGACGGGATTCCTGCTAAAGAGTCCAGACTGTAAAATGATTGTTCTCGCCAGTATTTCTACAGGACAGAGTTGGAGAGGCTCATGAAAGGGTGAGTGAGAATGAAAATATGAAGGAGGTCAGAGACTAGGCTGGTGTGAGTGTTTTTTCCTCCTCTGCCTTTGAGAGGTTTTCCTGTGATTGTTGAGGCAGACCTTCGAGGGATTGCGCTGTCGATGTAAACATGCGAGTCATGCTTAGAGCGTAGGATCACAGGGAAGTGTTTATTCTATGACTGTACTGTCTTTTTGTTGCGCTCCTCTTTCTGCCTGCCTGTAGATTTCCCTCCCTTCAGTTGTCTTCCTTCATTTTTCTTTCTGTCTCTTTCTGAACTTCTGCTTCTGTCACTGCTTTAGTTACAGCTGCACAGGGTTTGCCCAGATGCCCAAACAAGGAAAGATTCCCCTACATATTGTGATTTCATTCTCCCTGTGTGTTCATTGCTTTGACATGTCCCCTCTCTTCCTTTCCTTCTGACTACTGACAAATGCCAATGTTTTTACCCTTAGATAATGTTTTTAGATTTTGGTTTGTTGTGCCGAATGTCCTGGTTATTGAAGTGCTTTATTTTTTGCTGTGTTTCTTTAATAGCATCCAACATCTGGATGACACATCCAGAACAATGTATTGCAGACCCAATTAGAATTTTTAAATGTCAATGTATTTCTTTCTGCACATTTCTTCCATATGCTTTTTTTTTTTTTTTTTTTTTTTACAAATCTGAGATTACCGCATTAAATAAACTGTATGTATTAACTTTACACATTCTCCCTCTTCAGTATTTATTATCTTATTAAAATTGAATTTAACTGAAAGGGGGTGACGTTACATTACGTTGATAATTGAGGACCTAGTTTTTCTTTAAATCTTTTTCATCTTAAGTATAATTAAAGCGGTGGGAGGCTGTGGCACTCATCCAGGCAGATGGTGTTTTCTGTGGATTCAGCAATCAGAACACTCTGATGTGCTTTGTCAATTTATTTTACATTTTTGTTGTTCATTATTCCAAATATTATTAATGTCAGATGTGTGTGATTCATTGAAGCATGAATTTTTTTTTTTTTTTAATTTTTTTTTTTAAAGACCCTGTCTAGAAGATCAAGTATTTAACCTTGTTAAAAATGTCCATGTGGCATGTGTATATGCTAGAAGACATATCGTGAGCAAAATAAGCAGTCAGTGCCACTGCTAAGCATTTCTACTTTGAAACTGTAGTGCACCAATGACCATCTCAAAAACTCAGATTCAGACAGCCAGGGTTTCATATGTCACATACCAAAGGAACCAATTCCTTCAACTAGTTTGGTGGGGCTTTCAAAATCGTCGAACTGCCAGCTCAAACTGCAGGTGAGAGGTGGAGACTGTTTGCATATTCATAGATCCACTCACACTGAGTGAAGGCAAAGATGTAGAGTTACATTTAACCCATTTTTAGGCATCAGGGGGATTTTCTTGGGAAAAAAAGGCAAAATATGTAATATTGATGGCAAGATATTATTTTTTGGGGGGTTTAATCAATTTCAGGAGAGGAACTTAAAATGTTGTTGTCTTTGACTTCACGAAAACTGAAAACAAAAGACATGCTTTGATGTCGTGAACTTTCACTTTACAGAAATAATCACCTCATTAAAGCATATAGTCTTAAGTGTAATTGATGTAATGTAATCTGACATGGATGTCACATGCTTCCATACTAACGAGAAGGGTCAGTGAACATCAATGCAACGTTCTTCTGTTTGCTTCAGGATGACAGCGCCACCATGCCCAGGGCACAAAGACCTGAAACATAGAACCAGAGCTGAGCATAGATGCTCTTGTAGAGGCTCTTCACAGTGTAATACTATAACTACAAGTAATAATACAAGCCATGAAGTATAGTCAAAAACAGTTTATGATCTTTCAATTGACAAGATATGATTTGTAGAGAATGTAGAAATCTTGTCATGACTGATGATGGAGGTATATAAAGGTTATATGTCTTTAATTAAAATATCAGGCCTCAAATGCAATCACAGTCACACTATCATAGGGTGTTGTACAAGGACCGACCTGCTCTAAAGAAACAATGCATGAGGAAAGATTTAACTTCAAATATTGATTTTGGTCAACATGTTTGGTCGAGGCAGATGGCCGCCCACCTCTGAGCCTGATTCTGTTTCTTCCTTTTAAAGGGCAGCTTCTTCCTGCCAGTTATCGCTGATGTGGGAACTGTTGAATTGTTGAGTTACTTTTTATAATGTTGTAGGTTCTGCTGTAAAGAATTAACTATGTTAAGTGCTCAGAAATAACTTTTGTTGTGATTTGGCGCTATATACAAATAATTTAGATAAATAGAATTTTGCGACAATGCGGTAAACTTATGAAGCAAGACAGGTGCATTTCTTCATGTTTGCATTTTCATTACAGTAAAATATAAACATTATACAGAAAATAGTTGCCACTCTAAAGAGAAACCCGACCAAATGATTTCAACACCTGAAACAACCATGTCAATGAATAGGCCGAGTGTATAATCTGAGAAAAATGTAACACCAGATATCTGGAGAATATTTCAGACCCAGCACTCCAATACACCGGTGTTTGCTATCGCTTTTCTATATGCTGACACTGTTTAATTTGGTAAACACCTTTGTTTGGAAATAAAAAAAATATTTCAAAATGATCATTATTTAATCTGTTTTCTTTGTTATTTCCTGAAGTACCAAGAAAACAATCCTTTGCTAGAAGCAAAGTGGTCTTATTCCTAAATGGCATGGTGCTGGTTGTAGGACTGATTAATGACCTGAAATCCATATTTCAAGAATGTGTCACATTTATCTTGACGGCAATTAATACAAAAATATAATTTTGATCACATTTATTATGCTACATTCTCTCTATTATACTGGGCATAGTTGCAGACTTGAAACTGTCAGGTTGTTTTTTGAAATGAAACAAATGACACGGCACACGCTGACTGGCAGTGATTGGTTTGGGTTGTAGGAGTTTTGTTGTTGAGAGGCAAAGGCGACAAATGACAGCTTGTCTGAAGGCATTAATCTAACATACATGACTTCAGTTAAGGCAGTGATAATGTAATACACATATACCGCAAGATGGAGTATCATGCAGTTGCACCAAACTCTGTACTCAACAGCCTTTTGAGAACAAGCCAAATTCGATTTTGGAACAAGTATAGAGGAGCCCTTTGGTTATCTGCTGAGGGAGCCATGACACCCACCGCGCAGGCATCGATGAGCAAGAGGTCAGGTCTTTAAAGAGCATCTCATTGACAACTCTGACCTCATCTCTGCTTTCTACTGCATCTCCCTGAAGAAAATAGCTGCAGGAATGAAGGGCCCTTTAGTTGTGTCAACTTTGATTTTATCCACACCAAGCACTCATCATTAATGTACACACATCTTCAGTGGCCCCTCAGTACACCTATTTTTAGTTATGTTAGAATTAAAGCATTCGTAGGCTGAGGAAACCAGAGGGATTGTAGGTGATGATGAAGCCTGTGGCTTCCTAACAGCCTACAGGGTGATGGAGATGGACTCATGATGTATAGTTAGCATTATGATTAGCTTAAGCCTTGAAATGTCAAAGCATTTTACAGGAACAGGAACATTTGTCAGTTTTGTAAAGCAAATTGTTTTTGTGCTTAATTCAGGTACCATCCAAAGTGATAGAAACAGTTTTGTTGTCAGCATGAATTGGTCACATGACTTGCCACATTTTGTAGTCTGTGCATATTGTGTATTTCTGTTTATATGTCTGGTAATCAGGGCCTTTTGTTTGGCAGGTACTTGAAATTTGTTTCAAGCAGTAAGAGCTTCATATAGGGGCAGAGTAGGGAACTCAATTGCGTACTTATTCAGTCTGTGTTTAGAGAGGTTTCCCCTCAAACATGAATGTAATTCTGTGGTCAGATTAGTCCCTGTAGTCGCTGTTGGGCAGATCATTTCAATTAAACATTGTAAAGTCTTGACCTTGGAAATGCAATGTTTTGGCACGCTCCTGCTACTCCTTCACTATGAGGCTTTTCCCTCAGAGTCATGCTGTTATTAGCTGTGCCTGGACATGCCTATATGTACTGCACGACTGGCACAAGAGCCTCTCAGGCATGCTGCACTATGCTGTTTCAACACACTGCCTTACAGGATAACACCACAGTGGAATTTTCCCACTTCGTTGGAGTCCATTACACGTGAAAAATCGGACTGCCTCCTGCTTCCCCCCGGCTAACTGGAGTATGACCCTGTTTTCATCTGAATCAGGCATACTGGCCTTCTTTTCAGAACTCTACAACTGACCTTGCTTTGAGTGCTATATCTCTGGTACCCTGTTAAAGGCTTGATGAGCTGGCTGAAATATTACGCAATTGAGATACCCATGCAAGCCTCCATTTTGTTTTAATGAAGCCAAAGTCATCTTTGTCCAAGTGACCCAGCTTAAGGAGTTAATAGTCGGGGTCAGGGCAAAGTGTTTTTACCATTTTGCATTTCCAATGCTATAAGCGCCGCAGAAAGGTTGAGTTCTCTCTGTAGGCTATAATGTCTGTTCCACTTCCATAGGTGAAATAAGGACTCTAATTACAATCGACGAGTGATTTTCTCCACTCCTCAGGGTCTTATCTACCTTCCTCTGCCTACTGCTGCCTCTGTGACACAGGCAAGGAGAAATCTAGAGGCATAAGCATTCTGGCCTCGATTATAGTCATAAAAATGGAAGCCTGGCTCCGAGCAATTACCCCATGGGGGAGCAGAACAAGTATAAGAGGGAAGGAGTGAGACGGATTCAGAGGGGAGGGATGCAGGTGAAGGAGAGTGCTCTGATATACAGAAGAAAGACAAAACGCTGAGATATAGAAGCTGATGAGTGAAGAGAAAAAGGACAAGAGCGAGAGCATGATGGAGAGAGGCAGAGTCAGAGGCTGTCACCTGTGAATGGTTCACTAAAGCGCTGTGACAGGAAGCTGTCAACGGCGAGGAAAACAGAAAAGAAAGGAAAGAGGAAGAGAAGATAATCTGCTCCCAATGTGACATGATGTCAGAGGAGTGGTGTGTCTGGCCTGGCACAGCACTGTCGATTTGAACCCAGCCATGGGAGATCTCCCCCCAACTCGCCTGTTAATACTCATCACCATCACTGTCATTATCATCATTATCACTTTAATCATCGCCACCGTCAGCAGCACACGAAGAGGACCTCGTCACTGGGGAGCAGGAGTCGTACAGGGGAGTAGAAGTATAGTAAATACCATCGGCTGTCCTACAGCCACACAGGAAGTTTAGAAAGTTGACTGTGGTGAATCACCATTGAGGTTTATCTGCATCAACCTTGTGCCAAATGTCTCTCAGATGAGTTTCTCTAAATGACAGATCCTGGGGTAATCACACAAGTCACTGCAGTCTTTGTTCACAACAGCAACCTCCAGATTGACAGTCCCTGGATGGCTCACTCTCCTTATTATGGCCCCGAGCAATGTTCTTTTTGTCTGACGTGACGTTATTGATCTCTCCGTGGAATTGTATGTTCACAGGTCTACATGAATTGAACTGGCTGCGCAATTGCACCGCTGTAGCGTTTTGGCTTTTTGTTCCAATCGAGGAGATACAGATTGCCTACTGGCACTACGCCCTGGCATCATAATCAACAGCATCACATAAGAGCTTTTGTCAAGGTTCAACAGCTTTTAGGTGCACAAAACCAAAGTAGCTCCAGTACAACACTTGGATCAAAAGACCAGGTGGATGGAGAAAACAATGCTACATTTTAAAATGTAGGAAAATACTTTGTTAGTATACGGCTTCTGGATGCAGGCTTTTACACGAAAAGCACGAATGATATGATGATGCTGTTAGATTAGCTGCACAGCCTGTAGAAGTAGGTTTCAATGACAGTCATGGCTCCACATGATACTCAGTTATCATATGTTTTTAAGGCCAGGTTTAACATTGGAAATCCAGTTTTTTTAAAGAAAACTTCTGTCCTCTGCTACACAGAGATTTATATTTGAAATTATTTGAAATGACGCCACATATTGCTGGTTCCACTTCAACTATAATGATGCTTTTACAGTGTAATTATATGTGACAGGCTGTCAGTGCTAATGATGCAGGAATGCAAAGGAATTGATTTTTATGTTTTAAGATCAGGGGAACGGTGAAATATAACCATCAGGTTTTGAAGTTAACCAATATGTTCCCTCTGTTTGTCCAAACCACCTGCGCCAGTCACAGTTTAGCAACAAGAGCTACAAAAGATTTAATAACTTTGAGATGACCAAGCACCTGTTAATGAGCTAAAACTGTTAAATTGGCTAAGCAGATGGAAAATCTTCACAACAAAAAGAAATTGTGAAAAAAAGATTTGCCTGGAATTTCTTTTTTTAAGTAACTGTTAAATTTGTTTATGAGCAGTGACACGATTCTTCTTTCAGTCTCCCACGCATGCAGTCGTGGTTATTGACAGTCTTTCTACTCTTGTCATTCTCTTGTGTGACTGGCACACTTGCCAATAGAACTGACAGCTCTTTTAATAGCACTCGCCACATAATGTATATGACAGTCTTAAATGACATTTTAATTACCGAGCCAAATTGAAACTTCCTTTTCATGTTTGAGATTCTCAGCGGTCTTTTAGTTAGATATTCTAATAAGTAGCTAACATTTCAACATGAAGCATTAGGGGTTGACGATGCCACAAAATTGACTTTCAATCTCAAGTAAGTCCAGAGCAGCAATTGCTGATCAATACTGATATTGATGCATTTTATTGTTAAAAGGCAGCTCATGTAAAGGAGGGAAGTATTTATGTTTTATAATAGAAATGCATTATTAAAGATCCACTCCAGTCAAATATATGTTAGAAGATATATATATAGAATATATATATATATATATATATATATATATATATATACACACACACACACACACACACATACATATATATATATATATATACACACACACACACACACACACACACATACATATATATATATATATATATATATATATATATATATACACACACATACTGCTTTGAGTAATAATTTGTGTCCCATAAATATTGTGTGAGTTCATACTGGTGGTTCCAAAAGCAAAACACAAAGGCAAGTAAATAAAGAAAATCTAATTTAAATGACAACAAAAATGTTCCGGCTGCAAATTCTAAGCAGCAGAAACCAAACTCGGGGAGCTGGAACAAAAGGTTCCAGATTACAAAAACCTTGACAGGCAAACAAAAGAGAAGGAGCCGGCTGAGGCCGAGTCTAAGGATCAGGGGTAAAGAGCTCGGAGCACAAACAGAACTGAACTGACAAATGCTCGGTTCAAATTCTCCACTTATCAGCTGTATAGTGGACTCTGTAGTAGACAAGTTACCAATCTGAACACAGCAAAAGAGTGATGGAGAACAAAAGGTATACAGTGTGTACAGAGGAGGCTGATTGTAAAGTAGAAACAGGTGAGCAGAAAGGTGGGGAGGCAGAGCAGGTACGAGAGGCTGGACTGAACCGGCTAAAGACAGAATAAAGAAAGGAAAACAAGAACCAGACTGAATGAAAAACTAGAGACCAGAGGGACAGAAAATCAAAACTGTGATAGTTCAAATAGTTCAATTATCTGGTTTGGAATTCTTAGACTGGTGTATACATTAAAAATGCAGAAATGTTAGTGCTCAAAAATTCAAATGCTGGAAACAAAAAGACTTCGCTGAAAGATCCTTCTGAATGTTTGTGTAATGCAGGCTTTCATTTTCACCATCATATCTGTGTACGTTGCTTATTGGACCATCATGCAAACTTGTTGTGATGTCACAAATTCTGCTCGCAGGTACACACCTTAAACCCTTCGATGTAGGTGAGCTCCATGTTCTTCAGAACATAGAGGTTCAGAATCATTGTGCAGAGTTGAGATGAAACATCCAAGAGAAGAAACATTGACTGAAACACATTTTTGAGCTGGGAAGGACTTTGAGTAATTTTACTTATACATATCTATATGTGTATATATATAGACATATCTATATATATACACATATAGATATGTATATGTATATGTATATATATATATATATATATATATTGTTTTGTGTGAGCACAGAATCATTGGGAGAATAAATGTACTGGTACAACATAAATGACCTCCATGGAGGTCATATGATGGAGCCAACAATGACTCGGGACAGAACCAGAAAGCTAAATTTTCTTTCTACAACAGGATTATCCTGCTTCGACCTTAAATCCCATGTCTGTATATACAACTGCACTGTCAATTTACTCTCAACGGAGGAATTAAATACATCATTTTAGTAGCGCTGCAAGTTTCCTGTTGATGTCACATTGGACAGCCTTGCAGAAATGATGTTCTATTGTGAACTTTTTCATTATTTGAGAGTGAATGATGCTTCACAATACTGTTTATGGACTCTTGTCACATTATCAGCTTATAGAGTATCAGAAGCCCTGGTGCAGCTCGGGTCCTAAAGCAATTTTCACCCTCTATGATTCACCTATAGCTTTGCTTGCAGCTGTACACTCTCTTAACTCAGCAATCCACTTCTCTGCGACGTATCTGCGATGGTGATGCGCCGCTGCAGCCCGTTTCCTAGAACCTTAGTATTTGAACAAGGTGACTTTGTGGCAGTTTCTGTAAGTAATTGCGCTGCATGGTTCCTCCAGGTCTGCTCACACAGCCGGCTCTGAGGCTCGTTCTCCTCGCTCACACCTCGGCCGGCTTTTCTGTCTCAGCTGCTGCAGAAATCCTTTAACCTCTGCTGTCATTCTCCCACTGCGCAGCAGTGTTGGTCTCTCGTTGGAATGCGTCGGCAACACTGCAGTGATGCTGCAGAGCTGTCAGGCCTCATTGCCACTTAATGAACAACCATATTTCTGGTGGATTCTTTAGTTAAGTGGAAAAGCCATCTGCCTTAGTTATGCACAGTGGATTTGAACATCACAAATGAGCATTCATCCTGAGCTTGTATCAATTGGCGATCAGCTGTCGACTGTCTATCAGTGTGTGTCTGTCTGACTGTCTACCGGGTCCGTAAGCCACGTGTGATCCCCAACTCTTTTCACTACTCCACTATCTTCATGTGCCGGTTCCTTTTCTACCCGGCTCGCATGTCTCTTGTTCACTTGTTAATGTTTGTATGAGGGTGGATGAAAAAGTTCAGGGTGTTTCTGTTGCGAGCGGACAGCGCTCGGCACCGTGACATGAACTGAGGAGCAATAACTTTTGTAAGTTTTGTCGCTTGATCGAAATCAAAATTACACATGTCTGAAACCTGAGCAGAGAGTGCACATCAAACTTTGTGATAAATTATTGGGGAACAGAAAAAAGTAGCAGGGAGTGAAATCCAGCGAGTAGGGTGATGGGGGTAAGGATTGTGTTGTTGCGGGGGCATTGCCATGTTGAGGAGCCTTGGTGCTATTGTGCTACAGATCAGGTCAAATGTGTTCCCTCAGACACCTCAGAACGTCTCTATGAACTCAGTGTTCACAGTTTGACACGAGGAGTCAAATTCAGTGAATAACCCCACGAATGACAAACAAACCCGACCCGACCTGATGTGCCTTCTTCAGATTTGGACAACTGGTGCAAATGTCACTAAAAACAGCAACGTCTTTTTTCAGATTTCAGGAGAACTAAGCTGTTGCTGCAGACAAACTTATAATATGATGATCACTACATTGTCTGATAAAATGAACTGAAATGCAGGTTAATGATGGCAGCTGTGCTGTGGGATCAGCCGGAGGCCTGTTGACATTTAAGAAGAAGAGAGAAAGTTACGTAGGAGAGAGTTGATGCCTCTGTTCAGTAATTAGTTTGTATTCAGAGAGTCTCACGTGGCATAAACATGCATCCCTATCTGGATATACATATATATCTATGAATAATTTGGACAACAATGCATTTGCAGAAAAATAAATTCAAACACAACTTAAAAGACAAAGTTGTTGCAAGCTATGGCTCCACTGTAAGATTTAATTTCAACTTCAGGCAAAAAAAATCTCCCACAATCAATCTCTGCAATTATACACTCAATCCTGCCAAGCATTAGTTATGCATTCAAATGTATTGAATATGTGTTGAAGTTCCCCAGATTTGAAAGCTGTAAGCAGCAATACACACCAATGTATAATGCAGGGTGCTGTAGATGCTATAGGTTTTTCCAATTTAATGAACTTTTGAGGGAAGGAAACAACAATTGTGGAGTGTGAATGTTGACCAATTAAAGTTTGAAAGATGTTTGAAACTTGTAGGAGGGAGAAACTTTTCATTACAGCCCACACTATCTGCCCTGTGAGGGTTGAGGCACTTGGCTTGATTGACAACAACTCTGTGTCTATGAGAGTCGGCAGTCTCTCTTTTTTTGGGAGAATGAAGTGTTCATAATTTTCAAAACAAGAGATTTATCTTTTGGAGCAACTGGCTAAGTTTTAAACTTGCTTTTCAGTATGGTAATCAAGCAACATCTTGAAGGAATTGTATAATTATGCTGTGTTACACACAGTTTAATGCAGAAGGGTAGAACACCCTCGGGCTAATTGCACATTTTATTTTCAACTTTTAACTGTGAAAATATTCATACACAGCCCAGACATTAAACATGTGTTAATGCACTGTTTCTAACTAATGAACGGAAAAAACGTAAGTGTCCTTGTATTTGTGAAGTCTCAGAACTTAATTAAAAAGAGGTCAAGAAATATCATTACAAATTGTCAGCTGATGGCACTTGCAGAGCTCATGGATTTTTGGACTCTTTAAATGTTGTGGTAACGGCTCCTCTAAGCAACTGACTGAGGATGTCAAATGCAGATAATTGGTGCCTATAAAGCAGGAGACGGCCGGAGTCGATTTGGAAACGAGTGCCATGGACAAATATTATGACTTGGAGTTAGTTACCAGTGACACAGGAAACAGATAAAGGGACGAATGAACTCTGCTAAATATCAGCAAATGTGTTGGAGCTTGAAGTCATCCACAATGATGAGTTTTGAAGTCAAAAGACTCTGAGATGCCTAAAAAAAGTAGTTAGCAAACTGTTACTTTATATGAAGAGGTTTGTCTGTTCAGAGGCATGTGTAAGTCAGTCGATGTTAATATAGCTGTGTGACATTTGGGGTTTATGTGTGCATAAGCCTCTCTTATCTATGCTGAACTACAGACTTATGTGCTGAACCAGCAGTGGGCAGACGCCACTTCAGGCATTTCAGATGGGTCTAGTAGTGTCAGCAGCACCCACAGAGATAACATGGGAATGTGTATGTTGCTTGCAAGCTCTGCTGCCATGTGTCATCTGTTTCTTTAGGGCCTGTCTGAGGACACAAGGGGACAGGATCTGATTCAGCTCTGGGACTGTGGGCAGATCAGCCCCAACAGACTCATTGTAATGGCAAATAAAGGATTTGGGGGCCTTGTTGGTATGGGAAAGCCGGCCACCTATTGTCCCTGTCCTCTCCTTCCACACTGCGTGGTACCAACCAAGGCTAGGCCCGAACCCGTTAAATGAGCATAAGCCCTTTTTAATGATATTTACTGCTGTGCTTGGCCTGACTTGGTGGATGGTTATGCTGAATAGATGTGTCCCATTCTGTGTCTGGGCCACGCATGGAAAATGCATGAATTACACAGAGCAGTGAGTGCCCTCTTTCCATGGCTAATATGATTCCCACTTATGAGTGGGATCCTTGTCCATGTTTCATCAGACCACGGCTCTATTTTGGCACATAGCCCCGTGTTATCACAAGGTAATTATGGATATATTGGCTTTATATTGATAGTAGTGTTAATGAGTCATGCAGAATCAAGAAAGTCTACTCTAATGTGCACGAGAAAGAGAAAGCTTTTAAGCACATCTTTGCTAAGTAGAGCCTGAGGAGGTGATAGTAAAGAGGCATGGCAGTAATCCTCAGAGCCACCTGAGAGGCCACTAAACTCAGTTTGGCACAAAGGTAGTACTATTGTTTAATGCCTGGCTATAGGATTACAGAGTGTAGGCCACATGAGTCTTCCTGCTTTCTCGCAATGTCTACATTCCTCATATATACTGTATATACACTGCATCTACATATACATAACAATATATGCAAAACAAATAGACATGATGGTCATAGTAATTCTACAACTGAGAACAGGACAGTGGCCAAGCAAGAGAAAAGCCCTGGAGGACAGGGCTCCATGCAGGAAGCTTTGGACTGTCTCCATGCTCCTCTATAGTCAGGAAACAGCAGGGTAGAGGCAGCCGGGATGGCTGCTCGCTATAGGACGGGAGAAGCCCTGAATATCACTAGTGACAGCCTTATGGCTGCAGCAGATGTCTCTCTGCTGTGCTTGATCCAGATCATACACCATCTCATCAGTGGGATTGAAGGCACGCCACTTTGTATTAAGTATGAAGGAAGACATAATTAATAGTTTCTCTTTTGCTTACATGTACTACTGTATAAGAAGAATTGTGCAGCCTAAGATGAAGCCGCTGGACTCGAGAAGGCGAAACATTGCCAAACAAAACGATTGGATTAGGAGCTTAGGAGAAAGAAGGCATACAAGTGGCAGGACAAGAATAGTGACATTTGCAGAAGCAGGAAATCTCTGACATCTCTGTCTTCTTTCAGTAAACACCACGGTTTAGTTTGTCTGTCACCATATGTTGAATCTTTCTTTCATAAGCGTCTGCTACACATTAATACAAAAGACACGCATAACTATGTTTGCTAAGTTTTACACATGCAAGATGGTTTTTATCATTTACATCTATGCACATGTTTGTGGGGTGAGTGAAATTGCATGTCTGTGTGTCTGTGTCTACGGCTGCTTGATTCTGGATAAAATGAGAGTCGCAATTTTCTTGCTTATAATTGAGATCCTGATTCTACTCTGGAGGTATTTTTGTGTTATGCTGAGTTTTGCTCGTCCGCTAAGATTTGTATGCCCCCTCAAAATGCATCTCATACTTGGGGTCGTTTTGTCTAGAGAAAACTCAACTGCAATTTCTGGTAGTTTTCCTTTTAGTCGTGTTGGGTCCTGCAAATTGCATGCAATTCTCAGCAGGCAGGCACAACTCAGCATGATACCTGCACAACAACTTTGTACAACAGAAAGGGAATGCTCTTGTTCTGAGCTTCAAGATGAATCACTCAACGTAAAAACAATCAGCTTTAATCACTCTTCGTCTCATTAAACACAACCTTTGAACAAGTATTTTTCTTAGTTTTGTCTATGTTGGTGTTTCACTTTCACTCTGCATCATGTTAGTTTATGCTGCGTTGTCAAGTGTAAAAGGAGAAGCTCTTGTTTTGATGAAGGTAATTTCCAAAATTGAATTGCAGCAGAATCGTTGTCATTTAGAAATGAGATCGAAGAGAGGCATGAATTGAGATTGTGATTTTAAGGAGATTAATTGTGCAACTCATCTATATGACTATTTCAAATCAAACCCCGGCCACATGCTGCCAGACTGCTGTAGCAAGGGAGAGTGAACTGTGTTGATTACTTGAATATTCACATTTTCTCTCTCTCCTCACTCTCGTGTATGAGAGTCCATATGGATGGTCGCCCTGTGTTGTCGCTGTCGCCTTATGTTCTCCCTCCTGCACACCGGCGGCACACAAGAGGAACTCCAGATCTGTATCAGGAAGCAGTGGAGCAGTGTTTGAATGATCTCACCTCTCTTTTTCTCTCCCTATCTCACTGGATGCAAGTGTAACTGGCCCTCTTGTCACTATCATTCAACGTCGTCTCCTTAACTCTTACCTCTTGTTTCTTCTGCAAATTCATCTTGTATACGCATCCCTGTAAATGCAAACAAACTGTGTGTTTGTGTGAAAGTGGCTGTATCTTGTTGAAAACCCTCCTTTAACAAGCACAGTCTCGTTGTTCATCACTTATACCGCCATCAGACAGCAGATGTGCATATGACACGATTACTTAACACGTTTGTCCGACTTGGTTCCATTGACGAGACAGCATTCACCAGAAACTCCACTCTGCAGTGTAGTTCCATCTACGTCATACAATTGAGAATGTAGTTCTCAGTTTAGTAAGACCGAAGTTAAGTTTCAGTTTCACTGTGTATGACCATATGCAAAGACAGGTCACCGAGCCGGATAGCGTGCGACCTACGTCCAACCCTAACCCGAGAGGTGGCTCATGACCTTCAGGCTCTGTGTGCATTTATATGAAGAGTTGGTTGAGTATGTGGAAGACTTAGAATTCAGATCTCAAGATTTGCAGCTAAAATATTTTGACAGCCAGCCTGTTAAAATGGATTGAATATGTCTTTCTCCCCTTGACAATTTGCACATATGTAGTTTAGAAATTAATTCCAGTATTTTGCATTGTGACCATTCATTTTGAGCTCCATCTCAAGAAAAGGAAAGAAGGGTGATTGGTTGAAATTGGCAATGTTCACATGACTACATCTCAGGAGGAGTCATGTGTCCCAGAGGATTTATGGTTCATTTCTTCATCGAGGTAAACCTGTGCTGTGGCCACTCTCTCTGCTCTGCTCCAAGTGTGTGCACTCTGTATGTATTAGAGTCAGGAATAAGGGGACATTGGGATGACTCTGTTTCAGTACCTGGTACTTTTTTTATTTTACGTTCAGCGAGATTCGAAGTGAGCTGAGCTGATACTAAAAGGTAATGTGGAAAAAACGCAGACCACTAATTGGACAGAAAGAATCATCAGTGCATCATTGCATTGGTGCATGTTCATGACGTGACACAGGATATCCTGCATTGTTAAATAATGGCGCTACAAAAGCGACCACCATTACTTTTATTAACCGGACTGTTCAATTTACGGGAACCTACTAAACTGCACGGCGGACAGGGTTCAAACGATAGTTTCATGCAGCATCGCTATGACAACCAGCTACACAGAGGGGATACTGTCTGTAGTGGGGAAACAAATCTAGAAAAGAAGCTGGTACCAAAAACAAGTGGCACAACTGTGGCCTGGGCTTCATAATGACATGGTTCATTTTCATGGGAAGTGCGTTGCTTTCTTAAATGGCAGTAAGTGGCACCGGGACATCTCAAAGAAAGTCAAATTAAAGCCAAACAAAGACTAAAAATTTATGAAACACAATGACATTGAAAAAAATAATAGATGTAAGCCTTTAATTTGTTTAAATTTTAAAGGCATGGTATATAATATGACACACTTTTCCTCGTTATTTGTTGAATGGGATTTGTCATCTTTACTCTATTAGCTTTGATATGTTTGTCCCGTTTTTTCTTTTTTCTTTAGTTTTTCTCTTCAACTTTTTTTGTGTTGTGTAAATGAAGTTTCTCACGGCACTACGTAGGTATTCCAGCCACATTTATAAATGCCATTACATTAACAGTATGTACGCTTTCCTGCCTGCTTGCTCTCTCTTGCTGCAGTCAAGTGTCTTCAGCTGAGGTAGAGGAGGTGAGCCGAGCTGTCCGGGGTTTACAGCAGCAGTTTGGGGGGGGGGGGGGGGCAGAGCGCCCCCGGGAACGCAGGAGAGGAGGTGTGAAGAGGAGGCGTGAAGAGGAGGCGTGAAGAGGAGGCATGTCTTGATGCTGTAGTAGAGTGACTAAATTTCCTCAGACAGGTCAGGTCACAAAAGGAGAGGATAGCCGACGCCTGTGTGTGTGTGTGTGTGTGTGTGTGTGTGTGTGTGTGTGTGTGTGTGTGTGTGTGTGTGTGTGCGCAGCTGGCTGAGTGTAATTGACCATGGTAATGGACATTACATGGGCTAGGTAAGGACAGCGAGGCGAGGAGTCTTCCATCTGTGCAGTGAGTTTGGTCTTTTTCCAAGAAAGAAACATCCACATCCTGTTTGTAGTGCCGTGGTAGTGGTGTGGTAGGCTGAAAAGCTATTTCTAAGGAATGCAAATGAGTGTGTGTATGTGCAACATGATTTTTTTGTGCGTATAAAAGTCCTTGTGTGTTTAATGAGTGTCATGATGCAGCGCTTGGAGCTAGAGAGCTGTGTGAGTACTGGCCTTGTTCAGCCTAGATAATTAGTCAAGTGCTGATTTCTACTCAACTCTCATAGAAACAAGGCCACCGAGGCTAAATATCACCGGTGCTTATCTGTCTGTGTGGGCTGGAAAAATGGCTGTGTGTGTGTGTGTGTGTGTGTGTGTGTGTGTGTGTGTGTGTGTGTGTGTGTGTGTGTCTGTGTGTGTCTGTGTGTGTTTGTGTGTGTGTCTGTGTCTGTATGTGTGTGTGTGTGTGTGTGTGTGTGTGTGTGTCTGTGTGTGTGTGTGTGTGTGTGTGTGTGTCTGTGTGTGTGTGTGTGTGTGTGTGTGTGTGTGTGTGTGTGTCTGTATGTGTGTGTGTATGTGTGTGTGTGTGTGTGTGTGTGTCTGTGTCTGTATGTGTGTGTGTCTGTGTGTGTGTGTGTGTGTGTGTGTGTGTGTATGTGTGTGTATGTATGTGTATATGTGTGTGTGTGTGTGTGTGTGTGTCTGTATGTGTGTGTGTATGTGTGTGTGTGTGTGTGTGTGTCTGTGTCTGTATGTGTGTGTGTCTGTGTGTGTGTGTGTGTGTGTGTGTGTGTGTATGTGTGTGTATGTATGTGTATATGTGTGTGTGTGTGTGTGTGTGTGTGTGTGTGTGTGTGTGTCTGTGTGTGTGTGTGTGTGTGTGTGTGTGTGTGTGTGTGTCTGTGTGTGTGTGTGTGTCTGTGTGTGTGTGTGTGTGTGTGTGTGTGTGTGTGTGTCTGTGTCTGTATGTGTGTGTGTGTGTGTGTGTGTGTGTGTGTGTGTGTGTGTGTGTGTCTGTGTGTGTGTGTGTCTGTGTGTGTGTGTGTGTGTGTGTGTGTGTGTGTGTGTCTGTGTCTGTATGTGTGTGTGTGTGTGTGTGTGTGTGTGTGTGTCTGTGTGTGTGTGTGTGTCTGTGTGTGTGTGTGTGTGTGTGTGTGTGTGTGTGTGTCTGTATGTGTGTGTGTGTGTGTGTGTGTGTGTGTGTGTGTGTGTGTGCTTCTGTATTGTGCCATCATTAACATACATACATACCTACAGAACAATGCTGCTACAGCAAGTTGTCTGCTGTCAACCTGCCTCCCTCATGTTGACTTCCCATTTGTCATATTTGTCCACACAAGAGCATTAAAGCTGTGATAAGAAATGTCTCTTTTTGTTGTGTTCATGTGCAGGAGCTTCAGTTCGAGCGGCTAACCAGGGAGCTGGAAGTGGAGAGGCAGATTGTGGCCAATCAGCTAGAAAGATGCAGACTCGGGGCCGAGTCACCAGACGCTGGTAGCAGCAGGTGAGGACAGTTTGCACACACACACACACACACACACACACACACACACACACACACACACACACACACACACACACACACAGACACACACACACACACACACAGACACACACACACACACACACACACACACACACACACACACACACACACACACATACACATACATACACACACATACACACACACACACACATATACACATACACACACACACACACACACACAGACACACACACACACACACACACACACACACACACACACACACACACACACACATACACATACATACACACACATACACACACACACACATATACACATACAGACACACACACACACACACACACACACACACACACATACACACACACACACACACACACACACACACACACACACACACATACACACACACACACACACACACACACACACACACACACACACACACACACACACACACACACACACACACATACAGACACACACACACACATACAGACACATACACACACAAAGCCACAATCCAACACATGGCTCCTCCATCCTTCACAGCAGTGGCCATATTCCATAGTGTAACCTTATGGCATTATTGTATTGTGATGGAGCAGCCGAACGTGCTTAAATATGATTGGACAGTAAATCTAAACATTTCTTCTTCCGTCCTGTTATTTTGAAATATACAGGATTATAATCCAGTATATTTAAGATATTCAATAACACCCCAGTTAGCAATTTAGTTGCTTAAATTACTAAAATATATATGTAGTGTGCGCACCATGGTGAAGTGTTGCTCTGCTGTCGGTGTGGAAGAGCTTCTGAGTTTGCTCTTTGGAACTTATTCCCACTTGATGATCTGAGAGCCTCGGCTGCCTGATCATCACGCCTCAGTGAACACACATTCTGCTGCAGCTCAGACATGTCAGGTTCATTTGTAAAGCACAATATTACATACAGATTCGCAATGGTCTTCACCGCCCCACTGTGAAGACAGTTTAATAGCAGCCTTATTGTCCTTTATCGTAAAATAGTTTCATGGTTTGCCTCAATGTCATTTGTCAGTTACAAACTATGTAGAGATACAGCTTCAGTGGATGCAGGCTACATGCAGTGCCTGTTTAAAAGCTTTAAAAACCAATCCTGTTATTTGTCCAATATTAATTATATTGCAGATATCTTTACTGAGGTTTTTAGGGTTATCTCACTTACAGATGGAGACATGAAAAATGAATGTCATACTGGGAAGGTTTTAAAGACTTTTTTGGTCCTGTTGATTCATGCATCTCGAACAGGCAACTTGTTGTCGTTGCACTCATCATACAAGCACTATTGTGGACTGTCTTTTAGGCCTTGTTAAAAATTGAGTAGCTTAAACTGGCCGGGAAATTACAATAGAGGACTGTGACATTTGAGAGATTGCTTAATGGACAGGTTTTGCAGGTACTGTTAATATGAGGGTTCTTTATTGCTTTACTAACTTGCTTGTAATAAATCCAGCAGCTTCGATGGCTTAGCATGGTGTCGTATTGTGTGGATATTTATTGTACTAATTATTAAGTGAAGTACCCACTGATATGTTATATTGTGTCTCATTGGAAAGTTTATCCCTGTCAGTTAAGTACTTAACCAATATTTAAAATGTGTATGTTTTTTCAGCGTTCTCATATTAGGTGATTTTGAAGACTATTTTGTCATGTGAGAGGAACTACTTTTGTGACATACTGAGGGCTTGATGATCACCTGAAGTACTGTAAGGGCTCTTTAAATACAGGGTTTTATGCTTGCTTCCTGTAGTATTTATAGTTTTCCCTTTACATAAACATGTCTAATTGTCTACATTTATCATTTATCATATAGAACCATGTTTATACACCAAGGACTTGGGTGTTGCTAATGTCATCAACACAGAGTGACTTTCAGCTGCATTTTTCAGCTGTTCATCTGATGGAACAGATACGCTCCAAGCTGTGTACAAGGGCAGCGTAACAGCTCACATTTTACTGGAACTATATGCCTGTCAACACGGGCAGGAGCGTAGTTACATGCTCAAAGTTTATTTTCCTAAATTATACGCACGTCACTACAGTGATTGTGTTTTGGGCCGTGAGCGCCTCTGAAACGCATCTGGCTGCTTTGGCAGCTCATGCTGCGTCTTCTGAGTAGACACGGTGAAAGGCTCACGGAAGTTGTAGCTCCGTCGCATGGTTCCATGGCACCCCTATCCAAAACACCTGAAGTTTCTCATATGTACCTTCATATACTGCTTTTCAAAAGCATGGGCTCATGCTTAAAGAAATGGAGGTCCATTGTTCACAAATGTTCAACTGATATGGTTTCTGAGGTCTGAGCTCCATTCACTCTCAAATGGGCCATAATACATTTGGGATATATCTGGATACATGGCACTCTGTTTCCACAGGGCCTGTAATGGCTCTCTGGGATCTTTTCTGGCTTGATGATAATAAGCCCAATGCCCTTAGACAGTATATTATTGCACTCTCGCCTGCATACCAGCAAAAAACAAAGGAAACCCACCCACTACCAGCAGCTTGCACTACTCGGGAGTAAGTGTCCATTTCCCCTTTTTCCTTTTTAGAGAGGTGCAGCTATACAGCAGCTTTAAGTGCTGCCAAAAAGGTGTGGACAACAGCTCTCTGAATGTATACACAGCCAGGCTATTTTCTTTCATTTCCTCTTTAAGAACCACTGTTTTAGACCTCAGTTTTAGTGTATACAGTATACTTTCTGTGGTTGTCCTTTTTTTTTACTCAATCAGTCATGACAAACATTTAAAAAGTCGTAACCCATCAAGATTAATTTGAGAAATGAGGCGGGAGGACCGGGCAGTCTTTTTTACTCAATCTAATGATTCACTGTGACGTAAAATGGTATTTTGTGTCCTCATTACAATGAAAATCAACTAAACTAATGTATTTTTTGTGCAGCTTTTAGCTTATTGTCATGATTCACTGGTTCATCAGTAACATTTAGGCTGCCACCCAAACAGATGGTAGACCAAACAAGCCAAATACCAGTAAATGTTGAACATTAGGTTGACCTGTAGTAAACGGGCAATTATCTCTTCTTCAGCCCTTTAAAAATGTGTTGAGTAAGTATTAATATTAAAATTGATAATAGTTGTCGAGTCACAATTGAATCACATCTTTTTTTTCAACTGAATCCAGGAATGTAGGCAGCTTACTTCCTTTTCCACTGCAAGATTCAGGTTCTAAATTCAGCTCCTGGACCAGATTTCCTGACCCACCAAAAGCTCTTTCTTCAGGGGGAGTACTGGAGGGCAGTTTGTTGACGTGAGCGATTTGTTTTCAATAAACGTTCTTTCTATTTTTGTGGACAGTCTTATCAGTGTTTGATTTGATTGCGTACGGAAGCAGAACTCTTTTTTAACTTCTGCATATCGGACACATGATTCATGCAGTAGGAAATATCACTTGTGTTTTTTGTTTGAGTGTCAACGTTATTAGCCTGTTTTTTTTATGTTATTAAGTTGCAGATAATTTACTAGCAGGAATGAGCATAAATAGGCCAGTAATTCCTGATGAATCTAGGTTTAATTTCTGGGACTGTTTGATCAGAAAGGCCATGTTTACTGATGAGGTATTTGCAGAAACAAGCTGAAATGCCGTTGTCCATTTTGCACAAAAAGCAGTTTTAAAATGTAGCCAGCTTAATGTAGACGTACTGTAGACTGTCAATCATGCACGTAAAAGTCACGTGATGAATGTGTTGGTTCATTTTTTGTGATACCTGATGAAGATCTGTGTTCGATCAACATCGCTCTGTAAAATTACATTTTTCTGGAAGTTATCGGTGTAGTGTGCATATCTTTATTCTCACTGCTGCCTTCAGTTTCTCTTTTTAAATCCAGCAGTAATAATGAAATCTGATATGAGTGCCCTACACTCTTGTTTGTCACACATAAAAAAATAAAAAAAAAACACTCAGAAACGTAGACGAGAGTTGAAAAATGGATGAATAATAAAGAAATCTACCTTTTGTCATCCAAGTTTCTTATGATCCTGGATAACATATTAAGACAACTACATAATTCTGTGTACATAATGGTTTCGATCAGGTTGCTGCAACAGATAGTCACATTTGTCAAGTAAATGTAAATGCTGACACTTTTTTTTGCCGACCGGGACCACCTCCCAGGGCCGGATAAAGAAAACATGCAACACCATTTTCACACCTTTTTTTTTTTTTTAAGCCAGGGAGGCCAAATGAAATAGCTGTCACGAGACATGTGTGTGTGAATGGAGATAAGCTATTAAACATTGAGGGCACACCGGCTGGCTCAAAAGCACAGCGGGACAACTGCAGAGGTGACGGCACACTGAAGGGTTCTGATGGGAGTCATTACATTTCATGACACCTCCAGAGCAGAACACCCTCCTTCATTTCTACAAGCACACAAGGACGTGGTCATCAAACTCCACCTCTGGCAAAACTCCTAAAAGATGCGACCTCCCACCTACCCAGTCTTTCACTAGCCAAAGGGACTGATGGGAAATAAAGTGTGTTGTCCGGGTTAGGCGTGTTGTGTATCAACGTCGGCAGCTGTACAGTGGCTTCGCCCAGCCTGCTGGTCGACATGCAGCACGCGTGGCGTATCATCATTTATAGTAGCCATTCTTCTACTTTATCTGCCATGGTTCATTGGAGCACAACATGCCCAACTTCCTCTTTTTAATTGCCTGCGTGCTCATTAAAATTCTGAGCGCTGTGCTTCTTAAAGCTCATTTAGTGTCGTCTAAGAGGGAAAAAAATAGCAGCAGTAGCTACGTTGAGTGCTCACTAGTAATGACCGGCAAATAGGAGATATTAAAAAGAAAAGGGCGGTTACTCTTCTCCTGAGGTCTCCTGCTTGGCCTCTGTTGGTAATAGTAACCGGCCTTGGAAAAATGGCTCTTTGAAAGTGAATTGCTTTTCCTTTGGTCAGAAAGTACTTTCGTAGGTACTTGAAATTATTATGCGGCTGTTAAGGTGTCTATATATGATGGCTTACTTGTCTGCTGTGCACTTTACTTTCTGCTGAGCCCTTAACTATAATCATTTGAGTGCAAAGCATTACTAAAGCAGGATTACAATAAGTTTATTTTTTTTTAATTTTTAGATAAATCTTTTTCACCAAGACTTTCATTTTTGTATGCTTTAAAGGGTAGTCAGTGCATTTTTTTCTAAAACTAGTTTTATTTAGTTTTTAGTTCATGTTTTAGTTTAAGTAAGTTTTCTGTAATCATTCTAGGTAAGGATGTAGGATGACCAAAATGGATATTGAACTCTTTGGGCTAACAGACAAACAAGAAGTGTTGTATTGAACTAAATACAGTCGTTATTCAGTCAGGACTCTATTCATGATAGAACTTTGAAGGAAATCTTAAATCTTAAAGAAGCAAACGCCCAGACTATTTTCTATACACAGCAACACCCTTATTACAGGAATCAAAAGTTTAATTTTGTAAAATTTTGGTCAAGAACAACTCTCGCCAGAGCTGACCTGTAGTACCCCGAATTCACTGAATATATGCGTCTGGGTCCCCTCCACAGGGGGTCGTCTGCAGTCCTTGCAGCCTACTGGGCGTAGGCCTCGGGCTCATTAAAAACCATTGTAGCAGCTCTAAACAAGCAGTATACACAGAAACCATCTGAACTCTACAACTGCTGCAACTGAATTTAGGAGAAAGCTTCATCGCATGTAACCTCTGAAACGTGTTGCTGATTGTTCAGCGAACATTAATGCGAACATGCAAACAGGGTGTACAGACTATAATCACAGCAAAGAGAACTGAAGCTGTGAGTGATCGTCTGCCGGAGCTAGGCTCAACCTGCTGTCAGAGAGTTCCTCAGGCGGGATACATTCGGCATCAGTGGGTTCATTCATTCTAGCAATGTCCTTGTAGGTTAACTGTAACTTTTGGCAAACAGTCCACAAGGTGAGGGTTAAAAACACAAAGGAATGGGTTCAAGTCAGAACAGTATGTGAAACAAAAGTAAGAAGTAAATGATATGTAGCATCAAACCACAAGCCATCCTATCACGCAGCATATTTCATAGCAGGTGTGAGGTACCAGACATTTTCCAAATGAAATCCAGAGCGCAGCAGGACCCGTCTCTGTATGCAGATTCTGAAAATGAATTGTGGATCTTTTCAGGGTTTCTGTCATTGTGCACCGGGTGCTCGGTCTCCTGCTTTCCTGCTCACAGCTGCGTTGAAGAGTGATCAGCTGATCCAGGATCATTCCTCATTAGTCACCGCTACGCTGTCACTACATTCCTTCTGTTTTTCTCGCTTGGTATTCTGTGTTTTATCCCTGAGAAATAGGTACGAACTATGATGGCTGGACCATTACTCTGCTGCAGTATTCTCTGGAGACGGATTACCTTTGTTTCTCTCTGCACTGGAATAAATACTGGCATGCAAGTCAGGACACTGAGTTTGAAGACTGAGAGTGTGAATGAACTGTATTATCACTTTTGATTCACTGGAGGAGCTGGCCTCATCTGTCTGCTCAGTTTCAGCTCCCATCATGCTGTGAACCATCTTTTAGCACTCTTATTAACGCTGAATATAAAAACTTAAAAGCTGCTTCCTGTCTCACGTTAAGAACGAGATAAAAGGAATTGACATTGCATTGGAGTTGTAAACATTAAACCTCCCACTGTGGCTGTGTACTCTGAACCTCCAGCTGTTTGAGCTCACACACACACACACACACACACACACACACACACACACACACACACACACACACACACACACACACACACACACACACACACACACACACACACACACACACACACACTTATTACCATCTCTTACCTTGTTGTGAAAGGTGTCTCTTCCAGATGATTTCACTCATGTCCCTCACTGTGTTGTCTCTTGCTTGTAGTGCATGTATTCACTTTTTCATCTATTGTCCCCCCACACAGCTCATCTGAGAAGTCGCTGCCCTGGAGAACTGCAGGTATGTCGGCACAGACTCAGAAATGATTGAATTGCTGTTGCTTTCACAACAACTGTTTTTTTCTTTTTCTTTTTCCCATTTGTACCACGTGTTTATGCATTTAGATCATATTTGCTGTCCTTTTCATGCATTTGTAGGAATATTGAAGCAAACACACCCCCACCTCAGTATTTACCTGCACCTGAACTTGCATAATAATCCCACATGCAGCAGTATTTGTCCATTGATTAGTGTGAAACAACAAATTGCTGTTCCCTGTGTAGAGATTTACTGCAACATAATGGACTACAAGGCCACTTCCTTTCTCTGGGATGCTTCTGCTGTGGATGCCATTCATTACTAAAATATAAACCCTATTTATGTTAGCTCTCTGCAGGTTTGAAACAACCTGTGTGTCCATCCTGTGGAGGAAGCTACAATACATTCCCAAATTATTTATCAATTTCTGTTCCTGGATGAGACCTTTAGTCAGTGGTCGGATCAATAACTACGACCTCGCATTCTTTATTTTATATTCTAACTGATGTGAAGTGAAGTGGACAGCAGTGTTAAATATCACCGAGAAAATACTGAGACACGGAGCATCAGTAAGGAATCACTACTAGAGTGTGTAGAGGCTAGTGTGTGTGTGTGTGTGTGTGTGTGTGTGTGTGTGTGTGTGTGTGTGTGTGTGTGTGTGTGTGGAGTGCAGCACAGCGCAGACATGTTTTACATTTCCACAGTAATCATTGCTAATAGGAGCCTTTTCGATGGAGCTCCGGCAGGTTCTTGTTTTAATATTTCTTCCAGCTGTTTGTGCCCACTCAGACAGAACGGCCATCAGTGACAGGTAGCAGAAGGACTTCTCTCGGACCCCTTCGGTCTCTGTTTGTTTAGCCCGCATCCTTGAAGGATCTTTAGGACAGAACAGATAATGAATTCAATTTACTAATGTCTTTCATGGCTTATTAATTACATAGTGAAACGCTGAATTTCTGCATTGGTCATTAATCTTTTATTGTCGATCCTGTCAGAAGAGCCTATGGGGGGTTATAGTTGTACATATGCACTGGGAATATTAATACTACACGCTTTTCTCATTTGCTCCCCGCTTCCCATTTCCTTGCTGAATGCATTTCATTAGCGTTGAAACAGTCAGGGACTAATCACAATCGCTGTTTTGCTTTCTATTGATTTCTCATTCTACTGTAGATGATAAATGATAGTCAGATGTGGTAATGTACTTTTTCCAGTCTAAATGAATTAAACTCTAAATGTGTGGCTCCGAGCGTGATGGGCCACGTTATTTCTGTGAGGCTTATTGGCCTCATGAGCCACCGTATGTGTCTCCTGCCTGAGAAACTGGGATGAAAGAGTCACTGTCGAAACAAGTCCTTTAGCCACAGGAAATGTCAATGCAGTCACTCCTGATGTGCACTGAGAGCAGAGGACAAACATCTCAGAATAAAAGATGTGTTTCGCCTCTTATTCTTTTTCAGACATGCACTCCTCCTTATATTGGCAGCTCTATATGTTAGCATCATGTTCGAGTCATGTTTTTTTTACAAAGCCACTGCAAATAATAAAGAGCGTATCACGACTAGTTTTGCTACTGTCTGATATATTCAGTAATAGGAAATGTCATTGTTAAATAAAACATTTCGAAACCAAAGGCTAATGCCACTTGACAAGTTCTCCACTTGGACTCCACCCCACCGCTTGGATGCCTAGCAGGCACAAAATTATAAGGCTGCGGTCCTTTATATACTTATGAATATGTATTTTCAACCCTATCAGTGTCAAAATTAGCCTTAGAGTCTATTTTTAGTACCGTTCAAATTGACCTGCTTGGCCACTTCTTCTTGTGTAATGTGAGTGTCACTGGACTTGATTTATAGATGTGTTTTATATCCAGTTTCTGGGGATGCTCTTTATATCCAATCAATATCTAAAAAATGTATGCGTGGAAAATAAAATAAGAGGGAAACAGACAAGGTTTCTGTTTGGGTTCTGCTGGACTGTAAATTGGGCAGCAATATTCAACCATTTTATGTAGTGCATTCTCAATAGACAAGAAAATGAATTGGGGGGCAACAGGGTGCTCAAACAACTACCAGTGGGATTACCACAGCGAGGGCACACAGCAGAGATTAACACGCAACTGGAAACTCGTTTTTTTTTTAAAATCATCACTGGTGCATCAATGTGAAAGGTGACAACACTCCCTCTTCAGTGTCTGTCACACATGATCTATCCAGAGTGGACATGTCACGTGAGAAAACAGACAACATGACGTTGGTCATTTTAAATGTGAATGCACAAATCTGCAATACACGTAAATCTGAAAATGGTAATGCTTCATCTTTATTTTGTTACAAAAGGCTTCGTTCTCCCTCTGCTCAGTGTCTGTCTTCCTGTTCCACCTCCGTTCTGGCTTTTTGGCATCTTGTCTATCAAATAGGGTGAAGACCCAGTCGAATGACGTGTGCCAGACAGAGTCGCTGGCAGAATGCAAGTAGACAGGAAGTGAAAATCTTGTTCAGCCTTGTGATTGCTTAAAGTTTAGAGGACATATAAATGCTTTTTTATTGCGTACAATCATCTCCTTTTTTTTATACTATAAACAATAGTTTTTTATACTTAAACAAGTCCCGTGTATCACCACTATGAAGTGTAAATTATTTCAAATGAGGTCTTTTTTGTTCACCTTTCCCCAGCATATACCCAGCATCCTTTGCTTTCTCCCCAACTGTAAATAGGAATGTGTATTTTCCTAACAATACAGAGAAAGACAACGAAGGAGCCGAACGTTATTCAAGATACTGTGAGGCAAAAACTTCTATGGTTGCTACTTTATAAAGGTCACGTATTAAAAGAGCAGCGCTGTGAAAAGGCACACGGCTGGTAAAAAGTGAGGAGCTTGGATATAAATTGAACTTACCGAGGACTCGGACACGCGATGGCTGACATTCTCACAGCGGGCCGTTCCCAAAGTGTATTCTGACAATTTGACCGAAGACCTGCTTTAATCTGTCTCGAGTCCATCCTATCTGTAAACAAAGCTAGCACGCTTAGATGTCCAGAGGTCGGAGTGCGAGATGCCAGCTTGTCAAACACTCGGCCCATGTGTCAACAGATTTATTCAACAGGTCGGCTTTGGAAACAAGGCGGCTTCTTCCTGGGATTGTCTCATGAAGAGAAGCAGGCAGGATTGGACAGAACATGGCCGCTAACGTTAGCATCCTCGTTCCCTTCCTTTCTCTGCCTATTGTACCGGTGATTGCAGAGGAACTCATTGACTCTGGTCACGCTTAACGAGATTGTGGCTGTGGGGAAACATTGTGCACGGAGACATTAGACATCTAATTCCAGTTTGTTTGCCACACTAGTTGTTGTCATGCATGAGAAGAGGGAGATGTAGGGGAATGTTAGAGCAGGGAAGCTATTAGAAGCATGGCTGTCTACACAGATGAAGTGACATGCTACCCAATTTTGATTTCCCAAATTAGTATGGCAGTAAATTTAATGACTGCAACTGTATAGAAATGTGAAACTAATGTTGCAGAAATGATTGCCTGTTATTGTTTCCTATCAATTACACACACAACAAATTGTTGACTGCTTTATGACTGTTCGAGTCTTTCAATCTTAAAGCCCAAACTCTGTGATTGTTTCAGACGCCGAGCTCCTCCTCTCTGTCTGACTTTCTGCTCTGCTGTCTTCTCAGATGCGTCCGCCTCAGGGGACACCAAATCTCGGGTGACTGACAGCTCCCAGTCGCCCAGCTACCGCATCAGGGCGGAGTCAGAGCAGGTGTCTCCGTACTCCCCGGAGCAGCCCTCCCTTCATGAAAGTGAGGGTCTGTTATTGCTTTCTCCATCTCCCGCAGTCCTCTTTTCTCCCGACCCACTTCCTCTTTCCCTGACCTCGGCATTCTCCTACAACGATGGACATTTTCAACATGCAAACTCTGTCTTTGCTTCTCTTTTGATTCATTTTTGTTTTGAACTTTTCTTTTTTATCCTGATATTTGATCCTTTTGAGTGTCACTGATAACGGATCCCTTATCACATGTTATGAAAGGCTGGGTGACGTGCTGTGGCACTGAATCATAGCGTAGTACAACTGTTAAACTCCCCCTGCTGTGCCATTTGTCATTAGTAAGGTTATCTAGGTAAAGGTCATGTCTGTTATGAAACCTTTTATGATGTGTCTGTCTCCTGCGCCTTCAACCCTCCCCTGTCCTCTCTCTACATTTCATTGTCCTCTGTCTCCTTCTGTCACTCTGTCTTGCAGGGTCCGCAGGGAATTCATGTAGCTCCACTCAGATGAACTCGTACTCGGACAGTGGCTATCAAGATGCAAGCAGTGGATACCTCAGCGGCCAGCACCCGGGCAAGGCTGAGCTGAGGATGCAGCACTCCTTCCCTGGTGCTGGCACCGGCACCCTCATGAGGAATGCCAGGGCTGAAGGCCAGACTTCTGGCCAGGTACGGACTTAACTGCATGTGCAAAATGTCAAGTCAAAATCTATCTTATCATACATCTTGTTATTGTCACAATGTCCTAAGGCTGCTGTCATTGGCTTGCTCCAAAATGGCTGTTACATGTTGTTCTGCGAAGGTAGCCGATGTACAGCTGGAAGGAAGCACCGCAACATAAACATGCTTCATACAGTTCTGCACACAAAGACTGCTGAGAACCCAAATGGTGCTGTCACATGATAGAGGGGGGTGGAGACAGAGGACATAAATATGGCCCAGAGTAAAGTCATGCCCTGTAATGAATTGCTTTATGTTATTTAGCATGTCATTATCATCGCTCAATCCAGTTTGCAGCAGAGAGCACAACATGTTCATCATTTTTAGAGCTCCTTATGGACTGAAGGAATAAATAGACAATGCAATTTCCTTCTGACCACCAGGTTCCAGCCGTGACAACAGCCGTGCCTGGCCGTGCCATGCGAAGGGTAAGCTCAGTGCCTTCTCGCTCCCACTCGCCAGCCTACGCCAGCAGTTTGTCCCCGTCCCGCGGCTCCCTGCGTACCTCAGTTGGCAGTGCCTATGGCTCCCCCATTGTAACGGAGCCCAAACCCCTCTCCAGCATCTACTCCACAACCCTGCCCTCTACCCAGCGCACCAGTACTACTGGCATCGGGGGCAGCGGCTCACCCTACTCCACCCAGAAAAACTCCCCGGCTGCACTGCGACGCATGGGCTCCACAAACTCGCGATCCGGCAGCCGCACCACCTCACCTTATCAGGCCTCCGCAGGGTCGTCGTCGGGCCGCGTGGGCTCGCCCCTGACAATGGTGGACAACATCAATCCTCCACTGACGAAGCAGCCCACTCACTCATCGTCTCCGGTCAGGGCGAGCATGACCGCTGTGCCCCAGCACTACAGCTCCACGCTGCCCCGCTCCATGCTCCACAACACCGACCCCTACGGACCCCAGAGTTACGACATTTACGAGAGGATGACGCGACCTGACAGCCTCACAGGTACGCCAGTGCACGCACACACACACACGCACACGCACACACGCACACACACGCACACACACACACACACACACACACACACACACACACACACGTGCACGCACACGCACACGCACGGGCACGCACACACACACACACACACACACACGCACGTGCACGCACACGCACACGCACGGGCACGCACACACACACACACACACACACACACACGCACGTGCACGCACACACACGTGCACACACACACACACACACACACACACACACACACACACGCACGTGCACGCACACACACGTGCACACACACACACACACACACACACACACACACACACACACACACACACACACTGCTATTTAGAGGACATTGTGCTTTATTGGGGGAAAAAAAAGTATAAAGGCAAAATTGTAGATACTGAAATATCTTCTATTAAAGGAGAGGATTAATATATTTTATTAAATGAGAGAGGATTAATATCTTTTATTAAATGAGAGAGGATTAATATCTTTTATTAAATGAGAGGATTACTGTGTGTTTGTGTGAGTTGTTTTTGAGCTCAGACTGAAACGCCTCAACATAGAATTGTTTTTAATGTTGTTTCTACTGGAAGTTTATAATTCAAGCCATTAATGTAAAAACTTGTTCTTTGAGTGTAATAGACTGCAAATCAAATTGTGTTTTGTTGTTAACAATAGATTAGGAAACCAAATCTAGCGGTCCTGATATAGGAGCCTCTATGGCGACCAGGTGGCTCGCTAACTGTTTCAGCTTACAGTAAGTTGTTTGAACATTAATTTGATGAACTCGCGCATAAACACAGAAGACGTTTCATTGTACACTTAACACAAAGGCTAGCAGAAAGTGAGGTTTATATATCCTGATGGACTGTATGACCAGTATGTACAACTCCCATTAACTGGTTTCTGGTTACATATTTTAAATCACTTGCTCCTGTTACCACACAACCAGTGTTGGGAAAGCTCCGTTTGAAATGGAATATGTTACAAGTTCTTCAGTGACTCTTCATTCTTATCCGACAACATAACCGACCACCTCTGCGTGCTCGCTGACAACAATGCACAATCATTTGATTGCCAGAAGAAAGGCGGTGCAAAGTCGAGCTAGCAAATCAATCAAACCAAGGCTCTAAATGTGAGTGGCGACGTGGACAGAGGGCAGTCCTGCAAAGCAGCAAAATCAGTTATTAGTTATTTTGAACATATCTTTTTTGTCCAAAACGAATATATTCATAGCAGTAATTCTGACTTGTCACTGTACGGAAAGCACAGGTGTGTAAATGAGGGCTGAGTTCCATTTAGTATCCCAGTAAGCAATTACAAGTGATGCATGCAGTAAAGCAGGACTACTGGAGGTCACCATACCGGGTGATCAGCTGACCTTCAGTCAACAATACTGCTTGATGTTGTTATTATTATATATGTGGTGTTTATTCAGATACATTTTTGTTTTGTTTAACTAAGTAGCAATTTAATCATATACATGAGGAGCTGTCCCTTTGTTGTGAAATAATAGAGACGGCAGAGGAAAACATTCCCACAAGAAACAATGGCGTTCCTTCCAAATCCAATATTTTGACACAATAATGTGTATTATGCACAATGACTGTGTGTGTGTGTGTGTGTGTGTGTGTGTGTGTGTGTGTGTGTGTGTGTGTGTGATTTATGCCGGAGATCAGGAGATCAGGAAGATAATTATTGGAGAACCTGGCCACCCAAAATAGGTTTGTGTCCTTTGAAGAGAGATTTCCTAGATGAACTTCTATCTGGACCAGTTTCTCCCCACAGCTGTGCTCATTCATTCTCTGCCCTCTGTGTCTAAGGTGTGTCTGGTACAGAAGAACACATCCAGAACTAATGATGACAACCACAATTAATACATGAGAGAGGAATTGTGAAAAATTACAGCTTTGTTCACCTTTAGGTAACATGAAGATTTTTCAGCTGGAGAAAGAAATGAAAAATAGTCATTTAAATCTGGTGAAAGCAGCGTTTGACTGTAAAATCCCAGAATGTATTCAATTTACTTTAAAGGTGAACAGAAATTCTTACTCAGCAATTCACTATATTAGTAAAAGGTTAACTGACTTTGTTCTTCCTGAATTCATGCTGCCGGGGGAAATCCTCAGATGCCCTCGTTGATGATGTTCAAGGTGAACTTTTTTTTAGTTTTTTGTATTCCATCGCTTTCTCGTCATTCTCTTTTGTTATTTGCATGCATGTCTTCTATTTGTCATTGGTCTATTCATCTACAACTAATTTCCATTTTCTTGAATGTGCAAGTGTTGATTGTAGTTGTTAGCTTTAAGATCACGTGCTACACTGTGATTTTACTCTCGTATTCTACACGACATGGAATAACATTTTTTGTCAAACTCTGGAAATTGGCAAGTGAAACCCTCATGATGCTTCAGGAAGCAGGAAGCCTGGAGAGTTTTGAGTGACATCCGTGTTTCCGAAGGGGGAAACGTCACTGAAAATCCAAAAGAGGCCCATCAGGTCAGGGGTCCAACATGTTAAAATGATGGGGTCATAATATGTGATTTAGAGGAAGGGCCCTGCTTGTGTTTGAGCTGAGTCATGTGGGTTAACGGCTGAAGATGCACGAGGGAGTGATGGCAGCTGGGTCTGGACTGTGGAAGTGTCATGACAGACTCGTCGTGGCCTTGCTGCTGGCTTTTGTCCGAGTGCTATCGCTCGCACTATGGGCCTGCGAACTTTCTTTTCTCAGCAGGATGGTACCTTTTTCAGATTTTTCAGTTTTATTTGTGTTAAATTTACAACAGATATCAGTCTGCTTTATCAAACCATCCGGCCTCATCTCGTTCTCACCTCCCTCCTATTTCTGTCTCACTCAGCTCTCATTCCCCTTTTCCCTCATAAACACATCATTTGCACTTTGCCTTTATCACAGTAATTTGTCACAAGTGTCTGCTGAGCCATAGTAGTGGGAAATGGGATGATCACATGATCAGGCTCAATTGCAAGCATTTGGCAAACACTGGCCGACAGCCTCAACGTGATGTTGGAGCCGGTGGTGGTTTTCTGTTTGGATCTATCGGTTTGTTTGTCGACCCTTTCCTCACCTCGTTCTTGCTTCGTCACACATTTTGTGGTTCTCTCTGTTTTCTTCTATCTCTTCTCTTGTGATTTCTTTTTTCTCTTCCCTCCTTTCTCCTTCCTCCCACCTGTCTCCCCTCCCTGCTCGATCACTGGCAGCATGTCATAGCCTCTGCTGAAAAATGGAAAATGAAGACAATTTATCCCTAATAATGTGCTCATTACTATCTGTGTCCATTTCAGAGCAGAGTGGGGACAGAAAAAGAGCAATGGGAAATGGCATGTCTCCTCCAAGTGTGCATTCTCTCTTTGACAGCCAAGCCTCCACTGTAGTTTTTCACCTTGCTACAATCTATTTTTACCTTTATTCTCACTTTTATGTGGAGTGAATTTCTGGTAATCATCCCAGTTTGTTTAGAGACAGGGTTTTGAAAATTGTTTTAGTTGAGGAATTCATTCAGCTGCATCCATTTAAGTGTTTGTTTCTCCAGAGCAAGCACGAGCCAAGCCGCCACCGCCCTTCGTCTACCCTCAGCCAAGTGTAATCTGTTAAAGCCACGGTGAGAGGACTGAGGGGGAGAATTAAATGACTATAACGCAGCAGGAATGTGGGCTATTCATCCTCAATAGACAGCAGTATTTCTCCCTGACAATTTGCAGATGCTTTTAGAAGTGACTGCAGCTCTTCTATCAGGGGAACAGAATAAAGAAGGCAGACAGATTAGTCTCCTCTAAGGTTGTTTCAGGAGTCGGGCTGCTGAGAGGGAGATATGCATGAAGGCTTCTGCTCCTGGAAGATTCTGTCCCTCTCACTCGGTCACAGCTCTGCCAAACAGCCCCTCTATGTGGCCGGGCTTTACATGGGATGAGAAGTCTCTGGTGGTCTTAGACGGCCTCATTAACCCTCTTTTTTATTTTCATCCTTTCTTTCCCACCGCTTCTTATATTCTCTGCTGCTTTCTTTTTCTGAGGCTCCCGCCCTGCCTTATGTCTTCCCACCACCTCGTCTCCCTCTATATCCTCACCCCCGTCAAACCTTTGAACGAGAGGAGCTGAACTGATTTCCTGCCAAGCTGCTGCTAGTGGCTATTGTGTGCGCTGCCACAGAGTGAAAGGCTTCCTGGGCTATTGAGTGCTCCGCTACAGCACACAGTGGCAGAATCTTCTTTTTTTTAAGTCTGTTTTATTTCCTACACTGCACAACAACGTGCCTCCAGTTTCAGAGTGCTTGTTTTTATGTAGCTCATTGTTAACTGCCGCCATTTGATTCCTCGTAAGCTTTTCAGGTATTTAATGGAAGCCGTTGATAAGTCTAATATTGTGACTATACCGTACAAATGGTAGCTGCAATGGTTTGTTTAGCAAAAAGCCATAAGTGAACACTAAAAGCTAAGAAACTTTCAGCCTGAGGAGCCTGAAACCCTCTAAGATGCTCCAAAAGCAATGCATTATCTGATTTATTGCTTTTTGAAAAGTATTTTTAAGTGGCAAATTAAAAACAAATACAACAATTCATCTTTTTTTCTCGCCAAGCACTCCTAAACAAATAGAAACAACCAGGCAGCACATGGACTGTGAATGGCATCGAGTCTGGGTGTTAAAACAATGTTGAGAGGACCACCCTTGTAAGATTGTAAAGAGGTTGGGAGATATTGGCAGAGAGCAAACATAATCAAACTAGCCAAGCTTTTATAGATAGGAATGCATTTGAGCTACTATTAGACCATTTTCAATCAACAACAAATACTTTCATTTGGCACTTCAAAATCAGTCTAAAAAAAAACATTCATTTATTAAATCGTGAACATCTAACTAGTGTCCACGGCCCTGTTGGATACGCTGCTCCTTTTCAAGGATACCTGCTGTCATTTATCTCATGCAGCACAATGGCTTAACAGCCAGTGAGGAAATTCAATTCATTTTTCTAAATATGACATAACCTTGACAAATAAATTGGGATTTTTTTTTTTTTTTTTGCAGCATGGATTTACACAAAATTGTTTTCATTTGTACTGATCACCTGCACAAAATATACCAGCTATTAGAGAGGATTTAGGAGTAAGGACACCAGTTGTTTAGACTTTAGGTCAAGGTAGGACTGCAATAGTTAGTTTAATAAATATTCATCTGGTTAATTTATTTACTTATGCATTTGTACTTCCGATAGAGGTTAGGTTGCTTCTAAAGGCATGGTGCTCCAGTCAGGTCAGCCTACATATGTCCCACTACTTATGTCTAAAATCTTTACTCTTCTTGTCCCTGGAGTCTCTCTGGTGCAAAAATGCTTATTTATTAATTTCCTCAGTCTCAAACTGTGACAAGACGCCCTCATTTAGCTGGTTCTGCATGGCAGAGTTGGTGCTTAGCAGCAGTCTGCTGAGCTCGTGCAGTTGGAGAGGACCCAAGTGACGTTCGGGGGCTCGTGAAGTGTGCAATGAGCAGTAAGTTGCCAACTGTATGCTGGACCACTGGGGTTCACACTTTAGTGAGCTTCACTGATGTGAGGTGTAACACAAACATAAACTTAAATGGTGTTTGTTTGACAAGAACGGAGATCCAACAAAAGAAAACATCTCCATCCTCTACGTTTCAGTGTGCTCATGCACTTTCAACTTCTTATTTTCAGCTGGAAAGAAGAGTTTTAGATTTTGAAGATGGCATGAGTTGGTTAGGGTAACCAACTCATGCCATCTTCAAAATCTAACTGTACAAGCATGACCATTAATGAGCCTTTATTTTTTTAATGGTTTGTTGTGTCACTGCAGCATATTCAGCTCCGAGTTTCATTTCATCAGGCAATGATCGGCCGACTCATGCCATAATTATGCTCCATTTTCAGGCATTAGCCCTTAGTTATTTTGATAAAAAACTTTGCATCCTATTATCGTCTCCAAGCCACGTTAATGGGGTCATTTTCTAAACAGTCTTTTCATCAATGTTGTTATGCTATTTTGGTGTACTACAGATTTTTCCACGTGTTTTTTTTACCTGCGTGAAATACCTCATGCCCTGCTCTTCTTCTGTGGAGGGTTCTTGACTAATTCCCTTTTTCAAGTTGCATCTGTTGCAGAAAAAGAACAAAGACAATATCAAAATATGTTGGCATCTTAATGTACTAGAATTTGTAGCTAAAAAAGGAGCACTTTAATTGAATAATTGTATCATCTGACATCATAATAATCATCAACACTTTTCTTGTCACCTATCTTCTCTTAATATATGTATACAGTATATATAAAAATATAATGCAGTAGCATTAAGTAAAAACACATTTTAACTGATCTTTTTACTGGTGAATCGGTCGGACTCTTCTGTTGTTGTTCTGCATGTGGACTGAGTCTGAGTCAAAAGGACTCGCTGCATCATGATGCCCCCACACCCTGTTAAAGTGACCTATCTGCAAGGGATTTTTAATTGGACAACGGTGTGTTTTATTTTTCTCACCCCTGTCAGGTGAGCTGGTTGCTGATTACAGAAGCTGTTTGTTTCATCATCCATCGGCCAACATCTGCTCTGATTCATGCACTGATTGGTTCCCATTCTTCTGGGTGTTGTAGCACCGTTGGCAGTCAGCCCTCATCAGTGGCTCTTTTAGCCATTCAGAACAGTATTTAGTGTTTGTTTGTGCTCCTCAAAAAGAAGACTGGCTGACAACACCCTATTCAAAGCAAAGGAAAACCAGTTGCAGTTCTTTATCGCATATTTATAGTTTGCAGGTACATAAAAAGACGTATCAGATTGATAGTGGCAAATATTGGTGACTTTGTCTTGCTTATTCCTCCACGATGTTCTTTGGAGTACAAATGCAGACTATTAGTATCTATTAGTTATTAGTATTTGGTTAAGGTACTTTTTGATTGTTTTTCCAAAGTTATTTATTGTTTTATATATTACATGCATCTATGACTGACAATCATATCTCTAAGCATATAAACATTTTCTCACATATTATTCCAGCGCTGTGTGTTTGTTCCCATTTATTTTTATCCAACATGAAAATCAACTTCCTGACCTAGGACGATCTTCAGATAGGTCACAGTGAACATCACGTCGGCTTTTATTTTTGTCAGGGTTGCATTATTGCTGTATGGTAATCTACTGCCGAGTTTGCAAATGAGTGAACAACGACATGGCAGCTATGACATTAACTTTGACTACAATAAATGGAGACATGTTGTTTACTGTGATTGATTACCTAACCTCTAGAATAAGTATCAAGTGATTTTATGCACCACAACAGAATGGAAATCAATGGCATCCCAGAAATAACTCAAAAGTTTAGTGCAAGCACTGTGATATGACCTGGGATTTTTTTTCTCTGATACGGCTCAAATCTTTGACACATCCGTCTGCGTTGTCACGATACCACTAAGTCGCAAACTCTTTACTGCAACCACCTATCCACTAACCATGCTCCTACATCTACAGGAATACGGAACTCATACGCCAGCCAGCACAGCCAGCTGGGCCAAGACTTAAGGTCAACCTTGTCCCCGGACCGCCACATTGCACCAATCTACGAGGATCGGACCTTCCAGGGTCCGTTGTACCGCAGCCCCAGCCACACCCAGCAGGGCACCCTCTACAGGAGCAGCTCAGGTTGGTCCCGCATCATTTATACGATAGAAATTCAGCGGCTTCTAAAAAGGAAAGAGCCGTTTGCAGACTGATACCAAAGGTTTCATGCAAACTGCTCAACAGGAAGAAATGCTTGGGGACAAGTGTAGGCCTGAAGTGTTCCCATTTAAAGAGGATCATATCAGGACATTTTTAATATGCTGTATATTAAAGATTGGATCCAGAATGTGAATTTCCTTCATAACATATGAGGGCACCATTTGAATTTAGCTGCAGGCTTGTTGGCACAACACGGATTAGGTAATAACAAAACTGCAAACCAGTTCCCAAGCTACCAACTGGTAGCCGGCGTGGCAGTATTTGCTCCTGGGACATGATTAAACGATTTGATTTGACCAAAAAAAAAGTAAGGTACAAAACTGTCAAAAGAATGTTTAACTTAATATGTTATTCGTGTGGTGTTACAGGGAACATTGTGCAGTCTTTCTAATTTTGATCTACAGTTTGTCATCAATACATGAGGTAAACAGTCTTGTCAGAAATGTAGACAACTACAACAACTTACAAGTAAAAATGTGTCAAAAATGTTTGACAATGAAAGAGAGCTTGAGAGATTCTTGAGAGGAGATATAGTATAATGTAATGTTTATTTCAGTCATGCATCCGTCCCTCTGCCAGTCTGCAACCGTGCTGCACACTATAAACGGAGTTGGGAACCCCTGCTGCAGCTAACAAACAACACACTGCCTTTTTATTTTGAGTCTGTTTGTGTGCGACAGATCAAATGATCCAAATCTATTATTTTCAAATCCACCAGAAACTCCATTTGGTTTTCTCCATCTTCTCTCTTCTTTGTTTGTGACGTCTCGATAGCGTCGTACAGTCGGGTCACGCAGGTCGAGATGAGCGCAGATATTTCACTCATAGCATTTTCATTTCAACCAAACACATCTTCCCATCCAGAGTGCATTCTTTATGTTGTGTCGGGAAGGAGATATTCTCCTTGAGTTCAAATATTTCAAAGTCTTTGCCATTTAATCTGGTGGCCTCTTGACTCCGGTGTATTGTCTTCCTCGGGGAACATCGTCTCTCTATCCGTCTTGCCCTTTAGCGCTGTGTATGTTATGTCTTTCTCTCTCGCCCTTCTTCCTTGATTTCAATTTTTCTTTCTCTCTGCCACCCTCTCGTTCCCTGCCTCCCTTCTCCTCCCTCTCTCCACTGTCAGGCAGAAAGGGTGAGACATGAGTTAATAGGCAGGTTCTGATATGTCATCCTGCCACAAAGGAGTCCATTACCCGAGTGTCACAGTGAGAATGAGAAGAAGGATGAAGGGGCCAGGGGACAGCTTGGTTACCCACATCCATCCTGATGTTGGTATTCTCCTCTCATCATCTCCTGCCTCGGATACACATGCTTAGTTTCCACTGACACACGCTCCTTTCAGCCTTCTCCTTGGCACACCGGAGATCTGCTTCGACCGATAAGTTCACTAATAAATGCTATTGATGCTGCGAGGAAGCCCCACAGACAAGCCACTATAATGTGTTTATGCCAGCTATATTGAGAGAAGGCGAGTGGGGGTGGAGCTGGAGGGGGTGTTCAATATGGAGTCTTTGTAAGAGCCATCTCATTAGAAAAATCCAATTTGATCCCAGAGTTTTCTTTGTTATGTTGTGAAATGAAATTGCAACGGACCATTTACCTCGATCGGCTTTAGAGGCATCCTTGACTTTCTCCACTAGCTCGCACTATACTTTATTTTTTTGTGTGCAAGACTGTTATGTTGAATAGAAATATCAATCACCTGCTGAAAAGGAGCGAAATGGAATCCAAATAGTTGAGGTAACATTGCAAAGCTGCACGATGTTGTTTGGAATTAGTTTTGTGTCTTGGGCTCTGAGCGGTGACATTCTGGGAGATAACCATATTGCAGGGTAGAGCTGCTGCCCAACATAGAAGTGCACTGATGTGAGAAATTGTGTTTTTGGAGTCGCCCCACAAGTTGACGTCTTGGTTCCTGGTAGGAGGGAGTTTGAGCGCTCGTGCCCAGTTCTGTTGGATGGCTGCTAGAGATCTGACCGCCGCAGCAGCAGTCACGCTGCCAAACATCACGTGGCTCCGGCGACAAGCGGACTAAATCCAACCAGCTTGTTTACGCAGTTCTGTGTTTGTGATCCATTGTGTTTAAAAAAAAAACTAGGTCATAATATCACTCGGAGCAAATGAAAAGAGGAAAGATGACTGAAACAAGACGCTCTCTGGCTGAGTTCTCTTCATGGTTATGTTTTTGATGCCTCCGTTTTAACCCGTGTGTGTCTGGACTGTTTTTGGAGCTCGTCATGGTTTACCAAATTCTCTCTGCTGTGTTTGGCGAAGTGAGTCTAAGAGTAAAGTGTCGCAAAGGAGCAAGGAGGCGGTGAAGAAAGGATTTGTGGATCATCAAGCAGGTTTAGTCCTCCTGTGCTCTCTGAAAACCAGCAGGATCCCTCCGGCTAAACACAGTCTTGTAAAAGCAAAACGACATGTAAAGAGCTCTTTGAAGAAGAAGACTTCAGCTTTGTGCAAACATGGGAGCTGTGTTTTTATCCTCTTCATTAATTGGTTCCAGATTTGAGAATTTGCTGAGTTTGTCAGAACAGCTGCATGTTTGTATTTTCAGCTTTGTTTAAAGTTGTATGCTAACGGTGTGCAAAGCTCAGAGTTAAGCTGAAAAGGTCTGAACACTGACGATCTTCGCTAGCACGGCTTTGCATCTCACGTTTGTTTTTTTAAATGTTTAATCTTTCTGGGTTTTGTTTTTTGTCCCTCAGGTGTGGGGAGTCTGCAGAGGACCTCCAGCCAGCGCAGTGCTATGACCTACCAAAGAAACAACTATGCTCTTAACACAGCAGCCACCTACGCTGATCCGTATCGCTCGGCACAGTACCGGCCCTCCGATCCCAGCTACGCCCGCCAGGCTGTCGCCGTGGATGACGGCGCCACGCGCTCCCCTTCGATAGACAGCATTCAGAAGGATCCCAGGTAATCACTCTTTAACGTGTCACTGCAATACTGTGTTTGTAAAGTGCTCGGTTTATTCTGTGTTTAGTAACCAGCGTAGTGTAGCACAGACCAGTGATTCACAGGCACTACTTGTGCTTACAAGGCTTCCCTGTTCTGCTGGGTCAACAGCAGTGTCCTCTTACTATTCAAACAGAGAGCCCCCTGGGTAGTCGCACGCAGCTCTAACCATTAAGCCGGCTCAACTATGCCTGGCCACTTAACAATAGATTCTCACATGCACTGAAGTGCTGCGTCTGCTCTTGTCACACAGACGTGTGCAACTGCAGGCAGTGGGTTGACGCTGCAGTAAAGCCCTGACCCGGCACGTTGGGAGCTTTGTTTACAATTGGTGGCTGTAGTGTAACTACTCCAAGTCAGTGCGCCGCAGGGATTTTCCGTGACCCGGGTCCATTCAGGAAGTGCTTCCGAGTGAAATTTCCTCTTTTGACAGAATTGCTCGAACTTTCGAGGGAAATCCTCTCGTGTTTTTTTTTGTTGTTTTTTTTTCAGCTTTGCTTCAAAGAAGTCACGTCTTTTTAAACCAACCAAGGTTCTTGTTGCATATAATTTACACCCAGTGAGGTAAATGCATTTCTGCTACAACTCAAGTAAAGTAATTTAATATGTCACTCCATTTCAGTCTCATTTTGCAAGTCCGTTTCCTCAACCAAATAAAAAGGAGAAATCCTTTACCAGTAGAAAAACAACAGAAATAATTTTTGTTGCATTTGTAGTGTAAACTATTTTCCAAGAGCAGTGCAGACACAATGCATTCCTCTCCTTCCCTTACTGGACTGCATACTGAAAATCAGTAATCCCAGTGTGACCAAACTGGACTGTTATATAGAACCGGATGTGAATGCAATTTCCCGGGTTTATCAGTTTGCCCTGACGTGCTGAAGTCTTCATTTTAAGCAACAAAAAAAAGTGCTTGTGGTTTTTTAAGGAGGCGACGCTCTTTCTGTCGCCATCGTCGTGCTGATACCTTCTCACCCTACCTGTGCCTCCAGAGAGTTTGCGTGGCGTGACCCGGAGCTGACGGAGGTAATTCACATGCTGCAACATCACTTCCCGTCGGTGCAGGCCAACGCAGCTGCCTACCTGCAGCACCTGTGCTTTGGTGATATACGAGTCAAGAGCGAGGTAGGTGTTGATCCCACAGCGTGACTTATTGGAATGAATCCACCTTAACTTCTGATAATTACGGCACATTATTCCCATTTTTTTGTGCATTTGTCATTGCCTGTTGTTTAATTTTTAAAGGGAATCTGCAGTTTATTGAATAACTTGGTGTTTTGTTTTTTTTTATTGTGGAAGCTTTGTTGTTTGTTCTATTGTCAAACATCTCTAAAAACTGGTTCATCAGGGAAACGACTACAAAAGTGCAAAAACATGAAACCCCAAAGTAAGTAATTTATTTGGAAGAGAAAACAAAGGCCAACAATTAAACCATTTCTATCATAGCAGGTTGTGGTTGAGTGTTGAGTGGTGACCAACCCCTCCAGCTGTAATTCTGCACGCTCACAGTTTCCCTGTGCTGGGAGAGAATTTTAGCACCATTACAGCTCACCTTTGGTTTCCCTCCCGATACCGTGATAGTTAATCTCCCAGTTCTTCAGGCTGATCTCACTCTTGCTTGTTGCATTATAAGGCCTGTTTTAGGCACTTTCTCCAAGACCATTACCAAAACAACTGATGGAGCTATGACAATAAAACTCAGGTCAGCTGTGATTTTCCTTTTGAAGACACCATATTTTGTGATACTCTACATAGGTGGAAATTCCAGTCAGTCACTTTGGTGTTTCTAAATATTAGATGTTATTTGGACACATCAGCTCACCGGGGGTTTCACAACATTTGCAGAGATTAAATCTACTGCAGATTCACAAGCACAGACACAAAGTCACATTCATTCTATTCATGCAAATCATAAGCCGAAGAGAAACCCACCGCATACAATAATATTTAGAAAGAACTGAACGGACACTCAGGCATCTGTTGCTCCAGACTTTTTTCCCCTTCAGATAATTAAAGGTCAAACTCGTCCTTTTTCTCCACCATGCGTTTTTGTAATATAAGTTTTGAGTGAAAGGCATAGAAAGAGGGATACAAGATCAGATATAAAGAATGCATTTTTTTTATTCTCATATGCCAAATGTCAGTATATCACAAAATGATTCATACGATACAATAATAAAATATGAAGCTTGTTTCCAGGAGAAAATGTAAATTCATTTTTCTTTTCCTCTACCATCTCCTGTGGTTAAGGCTTTTTTCATGGTCATGGATTAGCATTACTTTCCCAAATAATTCATTGTTTGGTATAAATAAATTCCTTGCGTGTAGATTCTCTTGTCACATGAATAAATGCATGATTTTGCTCTCCGCTGTATATAAGTGGGGGAAAAATGTTGTTAGCGGTCAGAATAATTTCCCATCTGATAATGTTGTGTGATCTCATTCACCCTGTCTACAGGTATGTCGACTAGGAGGAATTAAACACCTGGTGGATCTATTAGATCACAAAGTTCTTGAGGTCCAGAGGAACTCTTGTGGAGCTCTGAGGAACCTTGTTTATGGCAAAGCCATGGATGACAACAAGACTGCTGTTAAGAACGCAGGAGGCATCCCAGCGCTGCTCCGCCTGCTCAGAAAGACTGTGGATGCAGAAGTACGGGAGCTTGTTACAGGTTAGTAAGCATGTGTATGTTTTACAAACTGTTGGATTAACTCCAAGAGTCCGTGCATGCAGTATTCATACAGCTTCTTTAAGCACTATGAATACTGCAGTATGAATTCAAAGGGAGGTGTGTTTTAGTGGTCAAAAAATGTGTGTAACTTGGATGCTGATGTTGATCAAGCAGCGAAACTTGGAATACTTCCTCATGAAGGTTGTAGCGCCCCCTGCTGGGTGTACGTCACATTGCTACGCACCGTTCACAGCCAGTGTTCGTCATCTTGTAACTTTTGATTGCCCCTTGTGCATCTTAAAATTGCTATTCAAGATATTAGAATCATTACATTTAAGAAGTCAAAATCTGATAGTGTTGATATTTTGTCTTGGTAAATAATTTTTTATTACCCAGCAAAGATTTGATATATTTCTTGTTTTATAGACTTATTGATTACTGACTGGTCATTTTAGCACTACTGTTATCCAGCACCATTGTTCAGCCCTCATCAGATCCGTAGGAGATCCATTGCACATTACAGCTCTCGCAGAAGATGATGAATTATTTACCGGACAAACCTGGGGGTTTTGTTGGAGATGGTTCCAGTACTGAGCTGAATTTTGACTTTGCGGGGTTGTTTGGTGGCTTCGTGTCATGGTTAACCACCGAGTACCGTTTCTAGAGATGAGGTGGCAATTTAGATGCTTTGAATAAACAACTACACAGACTGCAAAGTGTTGTCTATCCTAACATTAGGAGTAACTGAGTTCCAGAGGCTTCTCTTTAACTTGCTGCCACTACTATTTATGATTTATGCCATGAAAAGAAACCAAATTCCCTAAGTGATTCTTTTATTACTTAGATTTACTTGGAGAGATTGAGCTCCTCCTCTGTCTGAAAACAACTGTCCCTGCCGGTCTGCTTGTCAGTCTCCTCCTATCTACATTGGACTGCTTGCAACTCACTTGTATTTGTGTGTCGCTTGAGCTCTGCAAACAGAGTATGAATACTCCATGTTGGGGATCAGGGTGGAGCGCTATAGAAATAAGCAAGCCAAGACATTTGGCCCCCAGGTGGCTGAGTCAGCTGTTTGTGCTGGACTCCAGCCCCCAGTGTAACATGGTCTCCGGTTACGGTGCAGTAGTCCTCCCTGAGGGAGAACAATATAGCCAGAGTATGGAGACTACACTAAGTAGAATTTTTGTATTGTCTGGGAAGAGATTATCTTCAGCTTCCTCTTTCAGTTAAGTGTCTGTTTACTTTGCTTATAAAGTACCAAATGAGAAGATAATAAACAATTTTAAAAGAGCATATTTTGTCTCTGCTCCCACTTGTGCTTCTGTAAAAACCTTCTTTCACTGAATTTTGAAAAGATTGCACAGGCCTTCGTTGCCCAGTCCGAGTCCAGCTGTAACGTGAGCTCTGTGTAAGTTTCCTTCCCTTTCATCCACCCATCAGAGAGCCTGCTGTGGCTAATTGGCAGTGCAGACCTCAGGATGGGGAGCAATTTGAAAAGGTCAGCAGTTCTGCATCACCTTTAGTTAATCACAGCTGATGAGAACAATCCACATAAAAAGCCTTCAGGCGGTTGACACACAGCTCCTTTCTACTTCTACAGGACCATTTGTGCAATATTTATAATGTAAATTGGAAGCAGCGTTGTTGAAGATAGCTAAAAAGCTGAGCAGTTGCTGCAACTTTTGGGCTCCCATCGTGTCAGCGGCTCCCTCGACCCCCCCGGGAGGTCCAGGTGTCATCTATGCTTCACTCGGGCTAACTGCAAGAACAGGCCACCCTTGCTTCAGGTCAGGGGTCATGTTTTGGGGAGTCACAATGCAATCTCATCCCCTTACCTGGCCATGGTTGAGCAGCTGTCGTGGGTATTAAAGGTCAGGCCCACTGCTCTGTCATCAGCTCCAGCGGCTGCAACACCTGGAAATGCCACTCACGCAGACACACAAATGCACAAAAGGATTGTTTCGTCACCTGTTAGAATACTTTGATTCAGCTATAAACCTAATCATTGCTTGGTTTGATCCATTTAACACATCAAAAACAATGTCTGTAATCTCTGTTTTATGGCTTTTTAATTTAGTTAATTTTGCCAAACTAACACTACTTTGGAAAAGTTAAACTACTTCAGATTCACACAGAGGTCAACAGAACAGCATTTATATACATACAGTAGAGCCGGTTGTCAAGTGTTGGCGTACATTGCTGTGTTTTTGTTTTTGGAGTACAAAAACTGAGGAGGTTGATAACCTTTGATCAAATGAAAAATGAGAAACGGAATTTGATCCAAAATGAATCCAGTTAAAGCCATAAGGACGGACGCTCTGACTTCCTCCTGCATGAGGGAGAAAATGAGAAACGCCCACGAGCCACAAAAGCAGACACCAAGCTGACTCTGTGAGGTTCAGTCTGTGCAGCAGTGGCAGTTTTCTAGTTCACCTCCCAAAATTGAAAAGATAATGGATAAAATGGACAGTTTTTTGGATGATCAGCAGCTTTTCGCAGACTGAACTCCAAGACGACCCCGTTAGTGCTTCACCAGGCAAAGTTGATGACAAGCTGAACTGCGGTTTAAGAGACGAAGATTATCTCAAAGGAGCAGTCAGACATTGTGGGAATCTGTCAGGATCACTTTCATTCTGCATGTCTGGAGAAGAGGAGATCCAAGATGTGTTTAGCCTCACTTGACACAAAGAATAGAAGTACGGAGAAGCTCCAGCATTGCTTAGTCAAAAGGGAAAAATGCTTTATGGCTATATTAGTCAGTAGCTTACTAGCTAGTTTATTTCTGTAGCAACACATCACACCATAAGTCATCATAGAGCATTTTATATAGGAATACAAAGACCTTACTATGTATTGTAATTACTAAAACTTTCGTTCAGATGAGTATTTTCTACAAATGTCGTTCAAGAATTTTAGCATATTTAGCGTGTTGTACTCTTGATAAGGGCGTGATTTGTCTTCATGACAAAATGTAATCCAAATTATTTCTGTGGAGCCCAGTTACTAGAAAAATAATGAAAAATATAGGAGTACAAGGAGAACTTGGAGCCCTGAAATAGCCAATCTCAGTTCACTAGCACTGCCAAACACTGACAGGAGAAATACCTCCCTCTTCCCTTTGTGTCCCATCTGTCCCTTCTCTGTTCCAATAAAGACCAAAAATATCCCAAGAGATGATTTGACTGCGGACGTACACCTATATTCTGCACCTCTGTGGGATGAAACACCACATCTGTGTTTTGGTTTTATCTGGTTTTATTAGCCTACAGGATAAAACCAGGGGTGACATAGATTAATCATGTCAAATCTGGAAAATGACCACTGATGAAGTTAAGACACCACAAACTCACTGGGTAACAGTCAACCATACAAACTCACTGGGTAACAGTCAACCATACAAACTCACTGGGTAACAGTCAGCCATTCAAACTCACTGGGTAACAGTCAGCCATTCAAACTCACTGGGTAACAGTCAACCATACAAACTCACTGGGTAACAGTCAGCCATTCAAACTCACTGGGTAACAGTCAACCATACAAACTCACTGGGTAACAGTCAGCCATTCAAACTCACTGGGTAACAGTCAACCATACAAACTCACTGGGTAACAGTCAGCCATTCAAACTCACTGGGTAACAGTCAACCATTCAAACTCACTGGGTAACAGTCAACCATACAAACTCACTGGGTAACAGTCAGCCATTCAAACTCACTGGGTAACAGTCAGCCATTCAAACTCACTGGGTAACAGTCAGCCATTCAAACTCACTGGGTAACAGTCAGCCATTCAAACTCACTGGGTAACAGTCAGCCATACACACTCACTGGGTAACAGTCAGCCATTCAAACTCACTGGGTAACAGTCAGCCATTCAAACTCACTGGGTAACAGTCAGCCATACAAACTCACTGGGTAACAGTCAACCATTCAAACTCACTGGGTAACAGTCAGCCATTCAAACTCACTGGGTAACAGTCAGCCATTCAAACTCACTGGGTAACAGTCAACCATACACACTCACTGGGTAACAGTCAGCCATTCAAACTCACTGGGTAACAGTCAACCATTCAAACTCACTGGGTAACAGTCAGCCATTCAAACTCACTGGGTAACAGTCAACCATTCAAACTCACTGGGTAACAGTCAGCCATTCAAACTCACTGGGTAACAGTCAGCCATTCAAACTCACTGGGTAACAGTCAGCCATACACACTCAATGAGTCCAAACTCGCCACTAAGTTGGGACTCTTGGACAAAAGTCGCACAAATGCAACCACCAGCCAGTTCCTCATCAGTGACCTTTTTTGACATGCAGCCTCTATGTAAAAGCAGAGTTCAGATATTAGTGCTTTAGCAGCTGTTGGACACTTTCTAAACAGCTTTGTTTCTTCTTTCTTTTTCTTGATCTCTACTGAGCCCCTCTCGTGCTCTCTGGATGGATTACTGGTCCTGGTGTCGCAGCAGTGTTTACCCTGGGTCAGTGTTTCAAAGACAGGCCGAGGCACCAGAGAACAAGCCACAGAGCAGGGAACAAGGTTTAGGATGTCTTCACACACACACACACACACACACACACACACACACACACACACACACACACACACACACACACACACACACACACACACACACACACACACACACACACACACACACACACACACACACACACCGGCCGGCTCCATCTGTCTGTCAGATATGACTTATGGGTATTGCTGCTGGTGTTGCACCACTGACAGTGTTGTCAGTCACACCTCAGTAAATTCTCCCGCTGATTTCTTCGGCACGCCGCCTCCACAGGACGCGTCTGAAATCCTGCAGCGAACATTCATTTCGACAAATTGACATCAGAGTGGATGTGTGGAAGGGCTGTGGATGGAGTGGGTCGTGGAGCTGAATGAACTGGGGAAGTTGGTTAGCGGGCTTGAGGGTTTTATCGCTGCATTAGTGGTCGTATTTTAGAGCAATCCCTGTTCGTCCCGTGAGGAACACAAACACAGACCTAATCGTTCTTGCACAAACAGCATATGAGCAGCAGTTTGATTAAATCTTATCCTACTGACTGAAGTAAAGAAGAGACACAAGACCACCTGATGCTCAGGTTTTGGCATGCAGACGCACAAACACTGCTGGCAGAATGGAATAAGAAGCACAGACTGCATGTTAACTTTTGAGAGTCAAGCATCACATGAATTTCATCCTTGCCCTGATATTTTGAAAACAAAAATGAAGTAATATATTTTATTTTAGGATTTAAATGGGTTTTTAAAGCACTTTGATGTAGTGTTAATAAGGCTAATGGTAAGTGAAATAGCTGATTAAATGACTGGCAGTGGCAGACATACAGTATATCTGTGTACAGTTTCTTGGCAGCGGTGTGTCTGAATTGGGCTCCTGGGCCACATTACACACTATTATCATCTCCAATGCTTCAATTAGAGCGAGAGGGAGCAGCATGCTGAGAGAAAATACACAGTGAGGCCGAGAGAGAAGAATTCAGCAAAGCTTGTCATTATTTTTGACCCCTCCCATAAAGATGTCCTTGTGTATGAAATACATATGCAAACAGACAGAGTTCAGTGTATTAGCATGACCCTGCTCTGTAGGTCATGTACTGTGTTCTGCATTTACAAACCCAAGGTGAGCAAGAGCAAAAACAAACAGCAAAAACTGGATGCAAACATTATACACGAGTCACAGAGCACTTAGACCTCGAACACACATACTGCACAGGCACCCTGAAGCTTCTGTGGCAGCGTTTTGAGCATAAGCTATGTATTTAGTCCAGAGTATTTCCAGCAGATTCCAGCTTGTGAAGCATTAGCCTCCTGCAAGGTTATACCAATGCCCTGCAGTCGTCAGTCTGTGCTTTAGTATAAGCCTAGCAGCAAGAGCCATGTAATTAGAAGAACATGTTACATGCTGGATAATCCTTGACAGATGTAGCATCAAAGGCTTGCCAGGACTGCGCAGTGGTTACCGAAAGTATATTTGAATTGAGTGAGATGATGGCATAATTTCTAAAGACTTTACATTATTTATACTTCATTTGAAATGACTGAGCCGCTGCCATATGGATCTCCCTGCCCCATCCTTTTTTCCTTTATTTTTCATTTCAAGCAAATAATCTCTGCCCCGAGGATGTTCTTGCGAGATGAAATTTGATGTGAATGTCTGATGCCTTAATGCCAGAGCCATGGTTTCATTTCTGAGGAGGAGTAGTTTCACTTCTGATCGTTGTGTGCGTGTCTTTGTCTGCTTGTTTGTGGACACATTCACACATGCCGAACTATTAAAAGCCCAAGTTGTTGTCTTTTCCTCTGCTGAGTTACCCTAACTGCCCGTGACAGCTGACATAACCGGAGGTTTGCATGCCGTGAGTCTCAATGCTTGTGTTTGCATGTGGTTGTCTGCCCTCAGGGGTGCTGTGGAACCTCTCGTCGTGTGACGCCGTCAAGATGACAATCATCCGGGACGCCTTAACAACGCTGACCAACACTGTGATCATCCCTCACTCCGGATGGAGCAGCTCCACCTTTGACGACGACCACAAGTTGAAGTTTCACTCGTCCCTGGTGCTGAGGAACACCACGGGCTGTCTGAGGTAAACCACCTGATGATCACACTTGGCACTAGCACCCCACTGTGGACATCTGCTGCTGTTACATGTAGAGGGGGATGAGCTCATAACATTTCTCCTCTGGAAATAGCTATGTTAATGTTGTCTTTGAAGAATAACACAAACCTGACCCACCACAGACACAAACACAAAGAAACTTCAAACAGTCAGTTGCAGAGACAATGAAGAATCACATTTACACGACCAACAGTGTCATGATGATGCGCTGGTTGTCATAAATAAGGGCTTTAATATACAACATCAAAAGAAACATTACAATAAATCCTGTAATTGACGGGACACATTTTATTCAAAAAGCCAGAATTATGACCTGCTTGTCTCTGTTTCAACGCCACCGTCATTTCACAGACTATTAGAGTCAAAGATGATGTAATAATCCCAGTTTCCCCCCTGGGGCTTCTGCCTTTGAAGACATTGTGGGGTGTGCAGCCTTTAATTGGTGACAGCTAGTTGAACTGTGTGTGTGTGTGTGTGTGTGTGTATATATCTCTTTGCATGCAAACATGCGTGGGTTTGCTTGTTAGTTCCTTATTTACTCTGCAAAGTACTGTAATTACTTCAGTCAGACCACACACACACACACACACACACACCTCATACTTTATGGATGGGGATGGCGAAAGACACATTACACTCTTAGTTCGGAAACACACAGCTGTCATTTTGTGTGTTTGTGTATGCTCATTTGTTTGTTGTGCAAAGCCCCAAAATTGATGCCTAATTTGTGTGTGTGTGTGTGCGTGTGTGCGTGTGTGTGTGTGTGTGTGTGTGTGTGTGTGTGTGTGTGTGTGTGTGTGTGTGTGTGTGTGCGTGTGCGCGTGTTTTTTTTTAAAAGGAATCTGAGCTCAGCTGGTGAGGAGGCCAGAAAACAGATGCGCACCTGTGAGGGCCTGGTTGACTCGCTGCTCTACGTCATCAAAGCCTGTGTAAACACCTCTGACTTCGACAGCAAGGTACACACACACACACACACACACACACACACACACACACACACACACACACACACACACTTAGCCAAGAGGAGAGCATGCAGCCACATGATAAGAGGCTCCGGCGGAAAAAATCCTGCTCACCCTGTTTGTTTGAATCATTTTGCCGCTCGTACCTAAACGACCGTCACAGCAGCCGGAGACAGTTTCATGTGCTTTGTCATCCAAACACAACTCATACGTGCACATCAGCTGTGACATTCAGAATCCGGTGGACCAGCTCTCTGACTTGATGTATGCTGTATTAACATTTTCGTATGATAGCAGTTCAAATGAAATCTCCCAGACTTTAATCTGTGCATTTTAAAAGCCATAAAACGTCGAGTGTATCATTTTTAATGTGGAGATTGTCTCTCCTGAGAACTAGAGCCCTTAATTTTGTCAAACATATATGCTCATAGACGTTCTCAGAGGAAAGCCTTTACAAAACTCAAACAGCGTAGAATTAAATCAATTTGCTCTGGGCCAGTTTTTTTTTTTTTTTTCTAATGTCCCATATCAAATTCGTATGATGGTAACTCAGCCAATAAAAAAACCTGTGTCCCACACACTGGTACTGTAGCATACTGAGTATATTGTGTTAAATCTTTTGTCATGGTGATTTAGAAAGCTGCTGCTATAACTACCCACCCAAACCCCCGTTTTCTTCTTGTGCCTGCCAGATTGTGGAGAATTGTATTTGCACTCTAAGGAACCTGTCATATCGTCTGGAGCTGGAGATGACGCCATCCCGAATGATAGGGGAGCAGGAGCTGGACGGCTTACTGGGCAGCGACTCGCCCAGTAAAGAGGTGGACTCCAGCTGCTGGGGCAGAAAGAAAAAGAAGAAAAAGAACAGCTTGCAGGAAGACACAGTGAGTGTGCTGTTTAAACAGAGTATTTCATTTTGCAAAATGTTGGCATTATCCATATTTATCCAACATATTGGAACCACAGTGGGGTTTTTTCTACTTTAAAGAAAGTTGTGTAAGACGAATATTTTGTAAGACAACGTAAAGAAAACCACGCAGCCTATTTGTGCTACATGATAACGTAAAGTCACATTTCCATGAAGCTCCAAAAACTCCAGCCCGTCCACAGCCTGATGAAACACTGTGGTTCTTTGTTCAGTGGGACGGTGTGGGGCCCATCCCCGGCTTCTCCAAGTCTCCCAAAGGGGCGGAGATGCTGTGGCACCCTTCGGTGGTGAAGCCTTACTTAACACTCCTGGCTGAGAGCTCAAATCCTGCCACTCTGGAGGGCGCTGCTGGGTCCCTTCAGAACCTGTCAGCTGGCAACTGGAAGGTACAGTACCAGCATTAACATGCACACATACACACTCATTCTCTTCTGTTTTTATACATTGTGTTAAACGTGATACCTCTGAGACAAAGCATCCATTCAACTGGTTAAAAGAGGGTTTAACAGCTCACTTCCTCTGCGTCAGTCAGGGCTGATGGCGGTTTTACACTTGGAATCACACGGGCGAAATCGTGCGCCTCAAGATCATCCATTTTCCTGTGGCGTCGAGGTCCACCTGAAGTTTTAATGCCTTCTGTGTGTACAGTTTGCAGCATACATCCGTGCAGCAGTGCGTAAGGAGAAAGGACTGCCCATCCTCGTGGAGCTGCTGCGGATGGATAACGACAGGGTGGTGTGTTCGGTTGCTACTGCTCTGAGAAACATGGCGCTGGATGTCAGGAACAAGGAACTCATAGGTCAGGAGGCACACTGTCACAAAATGTATATTTTAGACTGTAATGGCTCTGTTGAGCTGAATAACATTATACACAAACATTCCTAGTGCTGTTATTATTGGCTTTGTCCTGTTTAATAGTGTAGCTCTGCTCATGTAGTAGTAAGGCAGAAGTCATGTTGTTAATGGGTTTACAACCTGGCAACACACACAAACACAGTATAAAACATCTACATAATGTGTTTATATGAAAAAAATTATTATGTAACTTCGAGGTTATAAAAAGACCTTTGGGAAATTGGTGGAATAACATATATGTCTAATTTTATATACTAATACCCAATAGAATACATAACACTGCATATTAATGTGTGTAATCAACATATTGAATCCCAAACAGTCCCAGGATTTGCATTGTATGAACACTGACAACATGATCATTGTTAAACTGTTAAAAAAAATCTGTCTTTTCATAGCTGCAGTAACAGTAGTTGTTATTTTTCATTTCATCCCCCGCCAGCCTTTTGTTTCATGAAAGTCTCATTTCATGAAAAAACTATTTCTTATTTGCACTCTGTGTGGAATTAATGAGGAGTTACAGTTCCAGCAAAAGGGGGGGCCTGCTTTAAGGTGTTTTAGTGTGTGTGTGTGTGTGTGTGTGTGTGTGTGTGTGTGTGTGTGTGTGTGTGTGTGTGTGTGTGTGTGTGTGTGTGTAGGTCCTTCAGCCGGGCTGCTGTGCTGCAGGACTGATATGGGAAACAATCCTTTCCCAGGATGCACTCTCTCCAACACTCTCCAACACTCTCCAACACACTCTCCAACACTCTCCAACACTCTCCAACACTCTCTCCAACACTCTCTCCAACACTCTCTCCAACACTCTCTCCAACACTCTCCAACACACTCTCCAACACTCTCCAACACTCTCCAACACTCTCTCCAACACTCTCTCCAACACTCTCTCCAACACTCTCCAACACTCTCTCCAACACTCTCTCCAACACTCTCTCCAACACTCTCTCCAACACTCTCCAACACTCTCCAACACACTCTCCAACACTCTCTCCAACACTCTCCAACACTCTCCAACACTCTCTCCAACACTCTCTCCAACACTCTCTCCAACACTCTCCAACACTCTCCAACACTCTCCAACACACTCTCCAACACTCTCCAACACTCTCTCCAACACTCTCCAACACTCTCTCCAACACTCTCCAACACTCTCTCCAACACTCTCCAACACTCTCCAACACACTCTCCAACACTCTCCAACACTCTCTCCAACACTCTCCAACACTCTCCAACACTCTCTCCAACACTCTCTCCAACACTCTCCAACACTCTCTCCAACACTCTCCAACACTCTCCAACACTCTCTCCAACACTCTCTCCAACACTCTCTCCAACACTCTCCAACACTCTCCAACACTCTCTCCAACACTCTCCAACACTCTCCAACACTCTCTCCAACACTCTCCAACACTCTCTCCAACACTCTCCAACACTCTCTCCAACACTCTCCAACACTCTCCAACACTCTCCAACACTCTCTCCAACACTCTCTCCAACACTCTCCAACACTCTCTCCAACACACTCTCCAACACACTCTCCAACACTCTCTCCAACACTCTCTCCAACACTCTCCAACACTCTCTCCAACACACTCTCCAACACTCTCTCCAACACTCTCTCCAACACTCTCCAACACTCTCCAACACTCTCTCCAACACTCTCCAACACTCTCCAACACTCTCCAACACTCTCTCCAACACTCTCCAACACTCTCCAACACTCTCCAACACACTCTCCAACACTCTCCAACACTCTCCAACACTCTCCAACACTCTCTCCAACACTCTCCAGCACTCTCTCCAACACTCTCCAACACTCTCCCCAACACTCTCCAACACTCTCCAACACTCTCTCCAACACTCTCCAACACTCTCTCCAACACTCTCCAACACTCTCCAACACTCTCTCCAACACTCTCCAACACTCTCTCCAACACTCTCTCCAACACTCTCCAACACTCTCTCCAACACACTCTCCAACACTCTCTCCAACACTTTCTCCAACACTCTCCAACACACTCTCCAACACTCTCTCCAACACTCTCCAACACTCTCTCCAACACACTCTCCAACACTCTCCAACACTCTCTCCAACACACTCTCCAACACACTCCAACACTCTCCAACACTCTCTCCAACACTCTCCAACACACTCTCCAACACTCTCCAACACTCTCTCCAACACTCTCCAACACTCTCCAACACTCTCTCCAACACACTCTCCAACACTCTCCAACACTCTCTCCAACACTCTCTCCAACACTCTCCAACACTCTCCAACACTCTCTCCAACACTCTCTCCAACACTCTCTCCAACACTCTCCAACACTCTCCAACACACTCTCCAACACTCTCCAACACTCTCTCCAACACTCTCTCCAACACTCTCCAACACTCTCTCCAACACTCTCTCCAACACTCTCCAACACTCTCTCCAACACTCTCTCCAACACTCTCCAACACTCTCCAACACTCTCTCCAACACTCTCTCCAACACTCTCCAACACTCTCCAACACACTCTCCAACACTCTCCAACACTCTCCAACACTCTCCAACACTCTCTCCAACACTCTCCAACACACACTCCAACACTCTCTCCAACACTCTCCAACACTCTCTCCAACACTCTCCAACACTCTCTCCAACACTCCCCAACACTCTCTCCAACACTCTCTCCAACACTCTCTCCAACACTCTCTCCAACACTCTCTCCAACACTCTCCAACACTCTCTCCAACACTCTCTCCAACACTCTCTCCAACACTCTCCAACACTCTCTCCAACACTCTCTCCAACACTCTCCAACACTCTCCAACACTCTCCAACACTCTCTCCAACACTCTCTCCAACACTCTCCAACACTCTCTCCAACACTCTCCAACACTCTCTCCAACACTCTCCAACACTCTCTCCAACACTCTCCAACACTCTCTCCAACACTCTCCAACACTCTCTCCAATACTCTCTCCAACACTCTCCAACACTCTCTCCAACACTCTCTCCAACACTCTCTCCAACACTCTCTCCAACACTCTCCAACACTCTCCAACACTCTCCAACACACTCTCCAACACTCTCTCCAACACTCTCCAGCACTCTCTCCAACACTCTCCAACACTCTCCCCAACACTCTCCAACACTCTCCAACACTCTCTCCAACACTCTCCAACACTCTCTCCAACACTCTCCAACACTCTCCAACACTCTCTCCAACACTCTCCAACACTCTCTCCAACACTCTCTCCAACACTCTCCAACACTCTCTCCAACACACTCTCCAACACTCTCTCCAACACTTTCTCCAACACTCTCCAACACACTCTCCAACACTCTCTCCAACACTCTCCAACACTCTCTCCAACACACTCTCCAACACTCTCCAACACTCTCTCCAACACACTCTCCAACACACTCCAACACTCTCCAACACTCTCTCCAACACTCTCCAACACACTCTCCAACACTCTCCAACACTCTCTCCAACACTCTCCAACACTCTCCAACACTCTCTCCAACACACTCTCCAACACTCTCCAACACTCTCTCCAACACTCTCTCCAACACTCTCCAACACTCTCCAACACTCTCTCCAACACTCTCTCCAACACTCTCTCCAACACTCTCCAACACTCTCCAACACACTCTCCAACACTCTCCAACACTCTCTCCAACACTCTCTCCAACACTCTCCAACACTCTCTCCAACACTCTCTCCAACACTCTCCAACACTCTCTCCAACACTCTCTCCAACACTCTCCAACACTCTCCAACACTCTCTCCAACACTCTCTCCAACACTCTCCAACACTCTCCAACACACTCTCCAACACTCTCCAACACTCTCCAACACTCTCCAACACTCTCTCCAACACTCTCCAACACACACTCCAACACTCTCTCCAACACTCTCCAACACTCTCTCCAACACTCTCCAACACTCTCTCCAACACTCCCCAACACTCTCTCCAACACTCTCTCCAACACTCTCTCCAACACTCTCTCCAACACTCTCTCCAACACTCTCCAACACTCTCTCCAACACTCTCTCCAACACTCTCTCCAACACTCTCCAACACTCTCTCCAACACTCTCTCCAACACTCTCCAACACTCTCCAACACTCTCCAACACTCTCTCCAACACTCTCTCCAACACTCTCCAACACTCTCTCCAACACTCTCCAACACTCTCTCCAACACTCTCCAACACTCTCTCCAACACTCTCCAACACTCTCTCCAACACTCTCCAACACTCTCTCCAATACTCTCTCCAACACTCTCCAACACTCTCTCCAACACTCTCTCCAACACTCTCTCCAACACTCTCCAACACTCTCTCCAACACTCTCCAACACTCTCCAACACTCTCTCCAACACTCTCCAACACTCTCTCCAACACTCTCCAACACTCTCTCCAACACTCTCTCCAACACTCTCTCCAACACTCTCCAACACTCTCCAACACACTCTCCAACACTCTCCAACACTCTCTCCAACACTCTCTCCAACACTCTCCAACACTCTCTCCAACACTCTCTCCAACACTCTCCAACACTCTCTCCAACACTCTCTCCAACACTCTCCAACACTCTCCAACACTCTCTCCAACACTCTCTCCAACACTCTCCAACACTCTCCAACACACTCTCCAACACTCTCCAACACTCTCCAACACTCTCCAACACTCTCTCCAACACTCTCCAACACACACTCCAACACTCTCTCCAACACTCTCCAACACTCTCTCCAACACTCTCCAACACTCTCTCCAACACTCCCCAACACTCTCTCCAACACTCTCTCCAACACTCTCTCCAACACTCTCTCCAACACTCTCTCCAACACTCTCCAACACTCTCTCCAACACTCTCTCCAACACTCTCTCCAACACTCTCCAACACTCTCTCCAACACTCTCTCCAACACTCTCCAACACTCTCCAACACTCTCCAACACTCTCTCCAACACTCTCTCCAACACTCTCCAACACTCTCTCCAACACTCTCCAACACTCTCTCCAACACTCTCCAACACTCTCTCCAACACTCTCCAACACTCTCTCCAACACTCTCCAACACTCTCTCCAATACTCTCTCCAACACTCTCCAACACTCTCTCCAACACTCTCTCCAACACTCTCTCCAACACTCTCCAACACTCTCTCCAACACTCTCCAACACTCTCCAACACTCTCTCCAACACTCTCCAACACTCTCTCCAACACTCTCCAACACTCTCCAACACTCTCCAACACTCTCTCCAACACTCTCCAACACTCTCCAACACTCTCTCCAACACTCTCTCCAACACTCTCCAACACTCTCTCCAACACTCTCCAACACTCTCTCCAACACTCTCTCCAACACTCTCTCCAACACTCTCTCCAACACTCTCCAACACTCTCTCCAACACTCTCTCCAACACTCTCTCCAACACTCTCCAACACTCTCTCCAACACTCTCTCCAACACTCTCCAACACTCTCCAACACTCTCTCCAACACTCTCTCCAACACTCTCCAACACTCTCTCCAACACTCTCTCCAACACTCTCCAACACTCTCCAACACTCTCCAACACTCTCTCCAACACTCTCTCCAACACTCTCTCCAACACTCTCCAACACTCTCCAACACTCTCTCCAACACTCTCCAACACTCTCTCCAACACTCTCTCCAACACTCTCCAACACTCTCTCCAACACTCTCCAACACTCTCCAACACTCTCTCCAACACTCTCCAACACTCTCTCCAATACTCTCTCCAACACTCTCCAACACTCTCTCCAACACTCTCTCCAACACTCTCCAACACTCTCTCCAACACTCTCCAACACTCTCCAACACTCTCTCCAACACTCTCCAACACTCTCTCCAACACTCTCCAACACTCTCCAACACTCTCCAACACTCTCCAACACTCTCTCCAACACTCTCCAACACTCTCTCCAACACTCTCCAACACACTCTCCAACACACTCTCCAACACTCTCTCCAACACTCTCTCCAACACTCTCCAACACTCTCTCCAACACTCTCCAACACTCTCCAACACTCTCTCCAACACTCTCTCCAACACTCTCTCCAACACTCTCTCCAACACTCTCCAACACTCTCTCCAACACTCTCCAACACTCTCTCCAACACTCTCTCCAACACTCTCCAACACTCTCTCCAACACTCTCTCCAACACTTTCTCCAACACTCTCCAACACTCTCTCCAACACTCTCCAACACACTCTCCAACACTCTCTCCAACACTCTCTCCAACACTCTCTCCAACACTCTCTCCAACACACTCTCCAACACTCTCTCCAACACTCTCCAACACTCTCTCCAACACTCTCCAACACTCTCCAACACACTCTCCAACACTCTCTCCAACATTCTCTCCAACGCCCTTGCAGTGATAATGCAAAGTAATTTAGGAAAACTTCCTCCCACACTGCAGGCGAAGCTAAATTAATGTCTCATTCCCAATATAGAAACTACGTAATGTAGTTTAGGTCACTGTGGAAGATATTTATTTATACATTATGTAACGTGTAAAAAAAAATGCACCAAACTATCCACTTTTCTCTGCACATAAGCTCCTGCCCACAAACCTGGCATACAGTATGTCATGATGTTTTAACTGTACGTCTCTCCTCCCTCCAGGGAAGTACGCGATGAGAGACCTGGTCAACCGTCTCCCCGGAGGAAACACCAGCCTGCTGTCGGACGAGACCGTCGCAGCCATCTGTTGCACTCTGCACGAGGTCACCAGCAAAAACATGGAGAACGCCAAGGCCTTGGCCGACACGGGCGGCATCGAGAAGCTGGTCAACATCACCAAGGGCAGAGGAGACAGGTGTGCTACAGCACTACGGATTTATCTGAACACCGCACAAGGAGACACACCTGACTGTAACCTGCACACACGCTCAGATCAACACACACACACACACACACACACACACACACACACACACACACACACACACACACACACACACACACACACACACACACACACACACACACACACACACACAAAGGTTTAAATGCTTGAAGGAGAAGCGGTAGCCTCAGGGAAGGTGGTCTGCCTGCATTGAGGTTTTACGTCCCGGTGGAATAATGGTACAGCAGCTATTTCTAGCCTGCTATATATTCAGTAATGTTCCAGGTTATAAAACACACTCTTCCATCAATCACAGTGTGCTGCAATATTTACACTGGAGTTTAAAATCAGGTTAAAGGGATTCAGGAACACTCACAAATACATATACATATGTCTTTTCCAGGTACTCTATGAAGGTGGTTAAAGCAGCTGCTCAGGTGCTGAACACCCTGTGGCAGTACAGGGATCTGAGAACCATCTATAAAAAAGTAAGGATTATTGATAATGGCTTATTATTGTACAGTCGAGTCTGATGTCTGTGCACAATGAATAATGTGTTTTTAATCAAAGGAGAGGCAATAACTGAAAGAGAGACTGTAAAACTGTAAACTTTTATTTAATATTATTATGTGTGTGGAATGTTAAAAATGAGGAAGGTTAAAAGATTGACAACTGTACCTTTTAACAAGACTGCTCACTCCGGACCAAAACTAATACCACAGATGCATTTTACATCCGGCTCCCTTAGAGTCATTCAAACCGCCACTTTTTGCTCTCTGTGCTGCCCCACCAGGACGGATGGAACCAGAACCATTTCCTCACTCCAGTGTCAACACTGGAACGGGACCGGTTCAAGTCCCAGCCCACCCTACCCACCAGCACCCTTCAGATGTCTCCGGTCAACCACCCCGGTGGGTTCAGTTAACTACAGACCCCGCCGGATGAAAATAGACACGGCCGGTCAACCAGGAAAACCTCTGGAATTGATTGTTGAAATGTGTTTCTCTCTTTTGCAGCTGCCAGTGCCACGTCATCTCCTGCGATGTTGGGCATCAAAGAGCATAGAGACTCTATCAGAGATTATCAGAGACCACAGTCAACTATGCAATTTTATAATTCCCAAGGAGACAACAGTATCCATAAAAAACAATATACAGGTACACATTTGAAAGTCACATCAGCCGTCTTTAAGGATCTAATTCTGTCCCTCTATGTTCACCAGACTGTCGGCTCCTCTTCGCCTCAGTTATCTATTTTATAGCTCATAACACTCTGAGCAGATCCCGTGGCCGGTCTTCTCCCCATGCCCAGACAGCCCCCTCTTATCCTTTCCACCAACGCCTGCCAGCTCTAAAACAGTCAGTCAATTTTATTCAGAGCACTTCAGAGCTGGTTTTGTACCGTAGTCGGCCTGGGCAGCAGTAAAGTGGACCGACCAGCCAGGGGTGGACACTTCACAATGGCGCCATTGTTAGCGGGCCCAAGTCTCAGCTTGCAGACGGGGGCAGTGAGTGGGTACCCAGACACACTACAGCCAGACAAGAGCTCTCTAGCCAGCCTACGCTGGGTGGTGTGTGTGTGTGTGTGTGTGTGTGTGTGGGGGGGGGGGGGGGGGGGGGGGGGGGGGGGGGGGGGGGGGGGGGCAGAGTAAACTAAATGAGCTGCAGCCTCAACAACCCGCGTATTACATAGGCAAGTGGAAATAGAGTTACTGGATTCCGCTGGTTTGTTAAAGTGCCAGAGAAAATAGCCGTCCCATGTCAGTGTAAGCAACAGAACCGCGGTGGCCAACTCCATTGTTGGGAGGGATTCCTCTCCAGCACAGCACGGCACCTCTTGATCCTCCTCTCTAATCCTCAAAATACCCACATCTGCCCTTTGGGAATGTGCAGACTTTTTCACTATTATGAATATGAATTTTTGAGTCCTTCTCTATGATTTATAGCAACGCCCGCTTTATTTTTTTTTGCAGGGTCTGGAAAGCTGTCTCCTTATTATTACTCATCACCCACAAGAGAGGGGCCCAGAAGAACACAGGTGAATATACAGTAATACTTCTGCATAAATGTCTGGTGATACTTCACAGCCTCTGCGTTCTCATCTGGTTTTATTTCTGCTCTGACTCGACTCAACAGTGCAGAGGTACCAATGAGACTAAACTGTTGTGTGTATGTTGTTTTGATTATTTAATTCAAAATTTACACATGAGCTTGCTTTATTTGTGCAGAATAGTTTATATCATTTTCTTTCTACAGTGTTTTAGTTATTAAAACAATAAGTTTGCAACTCATACAGACAATAACTCAGACAATAATTTAAAAGAGTAGCATGGTTATTGTCAATAGTTTTTCTTTGCTTCTCTACTAATCGATGTCTCTGCTTCATCCTTACTTGACCTCGTTTTTAAGACAAAAAACAAAACTGCAGATATGATACCGCCACTGAAAATCAATGTTTCTTCTAGGAAATGTTTGATAGTGCTTGTACAAGGCCCTCGTTTGAGATCCCTCCACTGCACTGTAAAAACCTGGCGAGGACACGCGGCTCTTCTACCCCGCTTAACTAATACAAAGAGACTGACACATATTCCGCTGCGGATAAATGGTGACGTGGGAATAACCCAGCACATCAGCTATTGTTTGAGCAAGAGTGAATGTGACTGCTGGGATTGGGATGGTCTGGGCGCGTCTCGGGCACCTGTCACTGTCGGACACATCCATGTGTGCCCATTCAGATAAGAGAGAGGAGGAGGAGGAGGAGGAGGAGGAGGAGATGGGGCACAGAGAGACTCCTCTTCTGTCCTTCATCCCTTCACGTTTAGACGAGTTAATGTGTGAAGACAGTCATCACCTTATTTACTGCAGACCATCAGAGATCCATCTATCGTCTGGATTCCTCCGTTTACCTTCGAAGCTCTTTTCTGTTGATTGATTAGTTCACTGGCTGAAAAAACTCCAACCACAAAATGCATTTTGCTGAAACTGCTGCGATGTCAGTAATTGTTGTGACATTTTATTACCATCAAGTGGAAGATTGGTTTGGGGTATTATTATTTGACGTTTCTTTGTGTTTTGACAGCGGTTATAAGACGTCTTCACTATAAAAGACGCAGTTCAACATTTTGGAAAATAGTCTGTTTGCTCTCGTAGAGAGTTAGATGAGGAGATTGACATTGTCAGTGCGACACTGTGTTTAGCCACAACATACATAAAACCACATATTGTTGATTTACACTTGATTTTTTTTTTTCTATTGATTTAACGTACAAGATATAACTCTTTCAGCCTGTGAGCTTTCAAGGTGCTTGTAGGTGGATTTTATTACCTTGCCAGGCTAGCTGTTTTCTTTATCTCAAATCTTCATGCTAAGCTAAGCTAAATAGCTGCTGGATGTAGCGTCAGATTTACTGCACGGATATGAAGGGTGCTATCGATCTCTTCATCTAAAGTTCATTCGCAATGCGAATAAATGAATTTCCCAAAACGTTGGTGGGTGATGTGACGTGTGGGTGTACAGTGGGGTCTAAATGTTCCTGTAAGTACAAGTAGTTGTATAACAATGTGAAAATACTCCATTACAATTCCAATTATTGTACTTAAATGAAGGTGCAGAAGTATTATCAGCAAAATTTACATTAAAATATAAAAGTAGTGAAACTATAAAGCTGCTGTCTCAGTCTCAGTGAGAATGGACGGATTCAAACCTGAAATGCCGATCACACGTGGAGTCAGTGACTTCATGAGTGTTTTGGGTATGATTGATCACAGCCTGCCTGCCTCTTTTTCCTTGCAGCCTATGTATTATACAGACGAGCCGGGCAGGAGGAACTACGATACATACAGAATGTACCTGCAGCATCCCCACGGCTACGACGACTCGTATTTGGAGGAGGTCATCACCTACCCTCCTCCGACAGTCGACTACAGCTCCCAGCCTCGTGGACTGAAATCCACCACCAACTACGTGGACTATTACGCCAGCACACGGAGGCCCTCGTACCGGGCAGAGCAGTACCCCGGCTCTCCTGACTCCTGGGTATAAGTCTGGAGGAGCCTCCGTGTTCCAATCAACAGCCTCCTTCTTCCCTGATTGTGGTTTGGGATGGAAGGAAGGGCGTCTTCACCCTGCAGAGGAGGCGAGGAGGCGAGGAGCCGGGGAAGCACACAGGAAACAACAAACTTTTTCATGAACTTGGCTTTATAAGTGTGTTTGTTTTAAAGTGGATGTGTGTGTACGGAGGGGAGTTCAACTGAGTGATAGCAGATGGAAAGATGGGATGTGTGCCAAAGAAGGAAATCAAGGAATGTCTTTTTAAAAATTATTTTTCATTTAGTAGAGGAAGATGGAATCATGCTGGGGGTCTGTCGAGGGACGAAACCGGACACTGCCGTGAGGAGACGCATGTCCCGTTCTGTCTAGATGTTAGTTTTATTTTCGTTATGAAACTCTTAGCTGTGATAGCATGGTGAGAGGTGTGAGTCATGTGAGCGAGGGTCCGCGGTAAGAGTCAAGATGGGGGGAAGATGTATGTGCAGAAGCCAAAATTGATCATGAACTCATAACTGTAAAAAAAAAAGGACAAAAATAGTTAACTAATGATGGTAGATTGTACAGAGGGATCAAATTGTATCTGTACTTAATGTTGAAGCTGTGTGATTCCATGGAGTCTTGTACATTTCTTTCATTTTATTGTAAATACAGAAAAAAAAAAAGAACAACACGTTACCTGGTTTACACTCATCAGCACTGGTTAAAAAACAAACTTGTGCCATGTTAAATCTCTAAAGATGTATAAATATACAAATAAATATGTGGACAAAGATGACATCATAACACAACCATGTTAACATAATAAAAAGGTCAGTTTTTGTTTTTTAATCTGAGTGAGTAATCTTTTCACAGTGAAGGCGTACTGATCCAGAGGAGAGATCAAACTCAGAGCTCAGAGTGGAATCTTCTTCTTCATGCTGTATTTCCTCAGACGGGCAGGTGAGCTGTTAAACTGCACCGGAGGAGAACACTGAATCCCTGCTGCTCACACATGGACAAACAGACTTTACTCCTCATTTCAAAAAATGCTGCTTTCCAAACATTGTGAAGATATCAACAAGGAAGGATTCAAAGACAATTTCAACAGGTTTGTCTCTAATACAGCCACATAAACTTCAATTTGTGTGAGAGCTTTTAGATCAAGACATGCCCCCATGCATGATCCATGATACACCACACATTGTATGCACACCTGCAAAGCACATACTCATAATGTGAATATTCACATCACGTCAAGCTAAACGCTTCATGAATGCAACTAAATTCAAATGTGCTGCTGCGAGCCATCTGTCTGTGCATTGTAAAATTACATTCACCTTTTCTTATATACAGAAGGACATGACATGTTGTAAACACTGACATTATTACAAGAATGTGCTCCACCCCACCTGCTCTCCACGTACATTACAAAACATTGGGAACCAATTTCAGTCAGACAGCTCACATTTGAAATGTTTTTTTTGCAGCAAATTATAATTTGAGTTTGGTGTCAAGACTCTGACCTCATCGCTGCCTGCAGATGAGATATTGGGGAGTGATAAGCAAATATCTGGACTTAATGACGGCTGTTTGTAGACAACAGTGTATCCCTGGACGTCCAACCCAGCCTTCTGGCTTTTTAAATCAGCTTATGTAGTTTTTACTTTTAGACCACTTCAGACTTAATCAACAGATTTTCTCTCATTTGAGGTCTTTGGACTTAAAGAGGAATGGAAATGCTGCTGAGACTTCACTCAACTCATTAAATGAAGTTTTTAGGAGAACAAAACCAGCACAAGTTGAATTTAAATGATTGTCAATGTGACTGTACCGTTTTGTTTTCTTAAGTTTAGTTGATTTACCTGAGGTGGTTAAGTTTTCAAAACTCTAGATGACATTGAACTAATTACCCAAACCTGATTAATGTTGACTCATATTTTTAAGCAGCAGAGGGACTTTTAAGTTTCCTGAATGAATGAACTTGAAATTATTAAATTCAAACTGCAATAATACAACCTCCAAACAACACAACAGGAGACGGGAAAAGGAAACGCAGGTCAACAGCAGCTTTCCAATGTGCTGCTTCCTGCAAATGAGCAAAAGGTAAAAGTAAAAGTAAAAAAAACCCGATGCATCTAAATAACTAACTCGGTGCATTAGCAGTATAGCAACCACCTTTATCTGTGCAGTGCATACAGTTCCTCTGTGCTATAGATTATGTTTGTTTTGTGATATAAAACATTTTGATTCAGAATATACTTCTATAATATTTTTTTTAATGAAGGTTTAGAAACTATATTTTGGCCAAATAGATTTGGTTCAAAACAAGGCCTAACATCATGTAATAAAGCTGATATTGTGCTGCACATTTCCAAACAACCTTTCAGTTAAATTAACAATTAGCCTGCTGCGTTTAGGAACCGTGGAGGAATGAGGAAACACCACAACAGTTATTAATGTCAGGACGGCCTGTTCAGTTTCTACAAACGAGTCTTCTAACATCAACTCTGCACTTCGCAAACTGTGCGGCCTCACCTGCACACTGCAAAGGAGATGCAGTGGTTGGTGCAGGAGTGAAACATTGCACAGCTGACGGTTTAACTCCTGAAGCCACAGATTTAAAAGAACCTGCTAAAACGTGCAGTGAGGCACCGGATCATAGAGGATTTGTATTATTTGTAACTGTCAAGGCGTCTTGTTCCAAATAGACCGTTTTCATGACTTGAGAGGAAAGAACAGGTGGAATCAACAATGCCTCAGTTGCATTAAGTGTTCCTGTCATGAACAGTGACAGTGAACTAGCATGCACACAAGCAGCACCTCCTCTATGTGGACTGCAGCCATCATTAATGCACCTGTGTTTTCCTACTCAAGTCACATGTCTGCTGTGGAAAAGGTCTGTTGTTTGAATATTCGTGGTGAGTCGCACCTCCGCAGGTGTTTTCATTTGTGTTCGGTTGACTATGACCTAATTTTCCGTTTGCTTGCACCTGTTGGGCTTCTTGCAGACACGCCTTGCAAACAATGAGGATCGTAGAAGTAGTCATGTGATCACAGTAAAGTTGCAGCTGGCAGATCCACCAACCTCATCCTGATAATCAGCTAAAATACCTGGATACACCTGTGAAGATCTGCAGGGCCCTTTAAAAGCTGCACTTCAGTTACAGCCACAGACTTTTCCTCCACGGGAGAATTGAAATGTTTGCTATTAAACAGTATAATCTGTGTATGATTCCAACAGGAAAACATTTGAAAACTTTTGGGACCTCTCAAAGGTAATGAATAACAAAACAATAAAAGAAATAAAAATGAATTGTTTTATTTATTTAAGCTGCACACCTGTTTTTTGACAAGATTTTCAAAATATGATGACAGTGATAACAGGATGCCACTGATATTGCAATTTACCCCCATATTGAATATTTTTTTTACTTATTTATTTACTCATAACTGTGTTGTTGTTGTTGTTGTTGTTTTTTACCATTCATTGTTTATTTGTCATTTCTATCTTTTTTTGATTGTTTATGGTATTTTTAAAATGTATTATTATTTTGGTGTCTAACCTACGTTTTGTCACATTGAATATATTTATCATTTTAGATGTAATAATTCATGTTATCTATTCTAAGTGGGACAATAACACTTTAATAAGGACGAGGCTTTGTTGCCGATAAAAAAAAAAAAAAGACCTTGAGCACAAACTAAGACATGGCCAACATCATCCTGCTGTTTGAACTTTCATTTGAAACGTGATCAGTTGCAGAGCTCAGGTGGGCGTGTCTGTGGCGGACACACTTCCTGTGAGTCTGACGTCATCTGTGTTTGAGCATAAAAACAACGGAGTGGCTGTTCACTGCAGTTTGGTGCTTTTTCTGCTTTTCTCCGGAAACTTTTCAAAAATGGTGCAACAAGTCTCCAAATGTGGAGCGAAGGAGGCTCTGCTGAGAGCCGGCCACCCTCCAGCAGGTGAACTTCACGCTGATCTCGAGCTTCACCGTTTCATCTGTTTGCTGTTTTCGCCTCCTGAAACCAAAGCTTGTTTTCCTCTGCTGACCCAGATGACGCTGGTTCCACTTCACTGCAGCTTCTTTCACGAAGTGTGATCTGTTGTCTTTCTTATGACGTGCGGTTTGTTCCGGGGATCATTTGGACGGATTTGTTGACTGCTGTGATTGAAATACTAAACTGCATGAAGCGGGCTGTTGGTTTTGGAGCAGGCCTGTTGGGTGGAGAAGTAACACCGTGTTCTCGCAGCTTGAACTCTTTTTGCAGGTGAACTTTAATGCATGCAGAACTGCCGTCATGGACGATGTTCACCACGGAACTGTAGTTCACTTCTCTCATCATGCTGCTTTTATTCTTTCGTGTTGATGTCCTGTAACGATGCAGTGATCCTCCGCGTTATGACAATCAGAGAACATGTTGATTCTTTAATATTCCGTTTTTCTAATGTTCCTCCTTTTGCATAAGTAAGTTCCTGTTTTTAAATACCCTTAAAAAAAAAAGTGTTTAGTACTTTAAAATGATTATTATATATATATATATATTTTATTTTTTTTATTTATAAAACTAGTTGAATGATGTTGTCTTATTATGGATTTGTGGGTCTAAATGACCCTTCATAATCCATAAATGTAGAGTTTGAAACTTGTGTGGCCCCTGATCACAGAGCAGGCCTGAAGTGTGGACATGACCTGAGTTTAATTTAATTTATTTGTGGTTGTATTTTAATGATTGCTAGAATCTTAATGAGATTGTAAAAAGCAAAAATAAATCAATAAATAATCAGAAAATAAATCTTTAAAGAATAGTTTAGTACAACATCTATATTTTTTTCTCTTTGAATCTACTTGACCTCTCTGATTTATATCCCCCCCCCCATTTGTTAAAGATTTACCACCAAGCAATAAGCCTTTATTGTGCATGCATCACCTCTACACGTTGGTAGCACTGCAAAAACATTCATTGCGGGAGTATCTCAAACCACCAAGTTAAAGACGTGTTGTTAACAGATGGAGGTCCTCGTCTTTCAAATCTGATGCTGATTTGTTGAGCTTGATTTTTTTTTTCTTTCCTGGTATCAAACTAAGCTGCTGTCATCTCTGGGTCAACAGTGAAGGCCGGCGGTAAACGGGTGGCCAAGAAAGGCTTGGAAGACAGCACCAACCATGGGACTCCAGACAAGGAGACCAAGAGGTCTGATAAACTGAGGTATGCCCGGTCTGCATCTACAACATAGCGTGAATAGAGATGGAGTTTTATTCAAACCTTTGTGAGAATGTCAAGCGGCAGTTTTGTGACGTTTTCCTGAAACGTCCTTCTGAGTGAAGTGACTGATTTGAACCCTGTGCAGCAGGTCCGTTAACACCTCCAACAGGATGCAACAAGTTGGCATGCTTCTGGCTGGAACTCTCGACAAGGTAAAGAAAAACATCCACTCTTCTTTTTATCCGTCCGACTGAGCGAACGGGACTCGTTGGTGTTCCTCTGAGGCCACGGTGCCTCGTGGACAATAAAACTCCTGCCTGACGTTTTGCAGCTGAGCCACGACTTTCCAGAGACACCGGTGAGCGTGAGGCACGGCAAGGTGCGCCCTGCAGTGGAGAAGCATCACTCCCCTCGGACCTTCGTCATCCAGCAGCCGAGGAAGTGTTGAACCTGTTCCGGACCGCCTCGGAGGGAACCACGTTAAGTCGAGTGAAACACCGAAAGGTTGTAAAGTGGTCGTGGAAAGTTTACTTAGAAGAAATATGAGCTTTTTTTCAGACTGTGCTTGTTTGAAAAAACTATAAACCAGCATTTAATAGATCTTTCTTCGTGTTATAAGACGGAGGATGTAGTTGTATTTACCAGCTGATGAAAACGGATGGCATTGTGGGTAAAAGTACATTTAAAGTGAATGTTGTGAGGAGGGTTTATGAGCCTGCTTTGTAAATGAGATTTTCTATGTATTGCTTGGCAATTACATTTGATTTATTAAAAATAAAGAGAATTGCATGGCATCAGTGTGTTGCTGACTTGTATTTCCTGTTTTCTTTTGCAGTAAGTTAAAGTCGCCACTAGGAGGCATCAAATAGTCATTTCTAAATTACTTGCGGCTAACCAAAGGGTCTTGGTTTGTACCTCATTCAACTTTTCAGTTGTCTGTTGTTAACAATTACAATATATAAAAAAGGAATACATGCTCCCTTTTTTATGCACATGTTTAGTTTTCTGTAAACTCCTGTGCATTGCAGTAACAAAAGGCTCCACTGACTGTCCATCGCAGTACTTCGAACAAAATAACCCCTCAGTGCTGCCAAAGACGTGTTTTCATAGAGCCTGTATATGTATGCAGTGAGTCATTTTTAAATGGTGAGACAGAAAAGGCTCCTACAGAACTTTCCGTACAGGCTAGCTCGGTCTTGTCAGTAAGACCCACAAAACCGGCTGATCCTCGCTTGAGGGGAAGTTGCTCCAACAAATTGCAGAACAACAGCAAGCTTAGAAAACAGGAGGAAAAAGGTTGAGGCTGTGTTGTATCTTGATCCCTTTTCTAGCGGTGCAGCATCCAGCACCTCCACCTGCATGAAACATCAGAACCACTCAGGGGTTTTTTTTTGTAGTGCTGCAAATACAGATTATTTTTGTTATGGATTAATCTATCAATTATTTTCTCCTCTAATCAATCAGTTGTTTTGGCTGGAAAATGTCAACCTGCTTCAGCTTTGGGAGCGGAAGGTGCTGCCGGAAATGTATTGGAAGAAGTAAAAGTACCAATAAAGCAATAAATACTGCTGCAAAACATCCTTTCTACTGGATAATCCCTGTCTCAGATTATACTAACAAGTACAGTTTAATATCATTTAATAATCACATGATAATCACCAACATAACTTCCTGTTTCTGGATTTGGTGGTAAGGTTCCACAGCTCCTTTGGGTACAAGCCTTTTCCTTTCGGCCGGATTCATTTCCCTGCTCCGCCCAGCTTTGGGTAAAAACCACGTTGGCTGATTCCAAATCTCATGAGCACATTTGTTCTTTAAACAACTGGAAAAGAAAATCAAAGCACTATTATGATTTATTTCAACATCTTAAATTTCCTCACAGTGCAGCTACTGTCCTCTACAGCAGCAATGTGCAGTTCCATGTTTTGAGTTCTGGTGTTTCAGAGGCCTGAACTCTTTAATGTTCCAGCTCTGCACAGGCTGACCTGCAGGATGGGCCTTTGTGTCCATGAAACTCTGCACGTGTGAAAATACCTCAGCTCCTCTCCACAAACCTCAAACAGGTCGAGCAGAACGAGCGTGTGACAGTATGTGTGTCGTGGCCGTGTCCTCTGTTTGCATCAGAAATGCCACCAACATGATCAGCTCATTTATGGGCCAAGAAAGAACCCGCTGACAGCCTCGTGCACACAACGTGCCGACCTTAAATCCTCCGTGATGCTCGTGCTGTTTGTCTTTCATCCCATCTGTGTGTGAAGCTCAGAGACTCTCCGGCTCTTGTTGAGGAGCAGATGAGGAGCGGATGAGGAGGGGATGAGGAGGGGATGAGGAGCGGATGAGGAGCGGAGCGGTCGGTGGTCCTCGGACTTGCAGACATGGTGCATTTGGCTGCCGGTGTCGGTTCCCGTCTGAGGAGGTTCGCTGAGCCGGTGACGTCACACCGAGGCACTCGTGGAGGCGTGATGTGCAACAATAAAGAGTCTCCTTCTGTTGCACGATTAAGAAAACAGAATTCAATTGAAAGCCCTTTTTGTGACTCCACTTTAGTTCAACATGTGTTTGCTGTTTCAGGTTTTTCACATTAAAATGGCTGCATAAAATATTGTTACCTCATGAGGTCGCTGCAGCCTGAAGGTGTGTTGAGCTGCTGAGCAAACCAGAGTCCAACAGGACAAAAACCTGCACTGGATTTGATCACAGTAATCCAGTTGCCTCAGCATTCATTTGCAGCTTTTTCTTTATTTTATTAGATCCATTTTTATACCTGCATAATGACAACATTTGAGCTTCTCCATAACCTAACATTTAAATGAAGCTCTATGCTAATATGTATGGTAAATTCAAGAAAGCCATTGAGCAACATCCTGCTTTTAACAGCCACTAAAACACAGAGAAACCAATTAGGCTTCATTTACATAAAATCTTTGACTGGATTTCCAACCTCCTCTCTTCTCATGTACATCCAGGAGGAGGAAGTTCACAGTCCAGGTCTGCTAATCTGGAAGCAGGTTTGAATCAGTTGTGTGTTTATGAGGCCGCGGTGGAAGAAGTGTTTCCAGTTTAGAAATAAACTACATCTCATGGTTTATTTTCACTTTTATATGCAAGAAACACTTTAATTTTACAGGTTTAAAATTTCCATACAGTTTCCTAGAAATAATTTTTATGGAAAGAATCAATGTAATCAGGTATTTTTTGTGTTGAAAATAGAGTCAAAGGTCAAAGATAGTTGAAGGTTAGTTCGTTATCATGTTGAATTTATGATCAGTTGCTGATTCCCAAATAAATGGATGAAAGGAAGAACTGCTCCATTTAAATAAAACTTACATAAAATAAGGTTTTACATCCAACTGGACTCAAACATGTAAAGAACCTCAGTAACAAACAGGTTTTAGAACATTTCTTGAAGGTAGTTTTACTTATAACCTGAGTTTTATAGAAACAAACCGCTGCAGGCCTTCAGCTTACATCTCCAGCATCATGTCATGTCCATGAGGCATGGAACAGGAGAGGAGGAGGAGGAGGAGGAGAGGAGAGGAGGAGAGGAGGAGGAGAGGAGAGGAGAGGAGGAGAGGAGAGGAGGAGAGGAGAGGAGGAGAGGAGGAGGAGAGGAGAGGAGAGGAGGAGAGGAGAGGAGGAAGAGAGGAGGAGGGAGGGGAGGGTGAGGGGGGGTTGTTCCCTGCTCTCTGCTGCTGTTCCTCCCCACAGATGACCTCATGCGGAGCGGAGGAGGAGCCCAGCGGCCAGCAGCCTACCTTGGTGATCAAGTGGGAGCGAGTCCGTGTGGAGTTACGCTCAAGAGGACCGGGAACTTTCCGTACTTTAATCTCCATGACATTTACCAGGTAAGACTTCAACCGGGCTCACAAGTGGACTCCGTCGGTGGAGGGTTCGTTGGAGGTGTCGGTTCACCGGTTCAGAGAAGGAGAGGTGCGATGTTGAGAGTTTCAGTGGTAGTTTGAGGAGAGGAATGTCGGGACATGCCTTCAACAGCAGCGGGACTGACAGCCACATAATCCGGAGTTTCACTTCCAGCTTTAAACCGTGAAGGTATTTAAGACTAAACCTGACTTAAGCTGGCGGAACTTTAAACTGGGTTTGCTCGGTTAAATGAGACTTTTCCCACAAGTAGCGTTCAGTCTGGTGTTGGCTAATACACACACACACACACACACACACACACACACACACACACCACACACACACACACACACACACACACACACACACACACACCACACACACACACACACACACACACACACACACACACACACACACACACACCACACACACACACACACGCGCGCACACACGCACACACACACACGCGCACACACACACGCGCACACACACACACCACACACACACACACATGCGCGCACACACACCACACACACACACACACACACACGCGCACGCACCACACACGCACGCACCACACACACACACACACACAGTAGTAAAACACACACACACACACACACACACACACACACACACACACACACACACACACACACGTCACACTATAACCAACACTTCAGAAGCTATTTGGTTGTGAATAATTCACTTTAATTGTAATAAAAAGCCTTTAAAATGCTCCAATTTCGTGAATAAATGAAGAATTTGCCGTTTAATCGATTAGTCGATGGGCAAACGGTATCAACAACTTTGATAATCGATTAATGTGCAAATAACTCTAAACATAGGCTAATGTAGTGAAAGTAGAGATGATGTAAATAACACTTTACTGTAAAAAAAAAAGGTTTGAATTTAATGATATGAAAAATATTATCAGTCTAAAGAGGTTTTCTTTGTGGTTTAAATAAATACAATCTGATAAAGTAGTTAAAATTCCTGCCACAATTCCAAACCCCAAGATGACATCAAAGGCTGCAAATGGCAAATATTTGTATTATTGATTAATCTGCTGATTAGATTCTTGATTTAATGTTTGGTCTTAAAAATGTCCAAAAATGTTGAAAAAGGTGGAGCAGTGTTTCAAAGCCCAACGAGCAGCCTGTCAACCAAAGTACACATTCAGGTTATTGTGATGGAGGACCAAAGGAACCAGAAAACATTCAAGTTTAGAAGCTGGAAACAGAATTTTTAGAATTAAATTAAAAAAAAAAGAAAAAAAAAAGACTCAAAGTGATGACGTGATTGTTAAAATAGTTGGTGGTTAATTTTCTGTAGATGGACGACTTGTTGCAGCTTCCAGTTCGACCCTAAAGACAGATGCAGGACGATTTCAGCTTCTCAGATCTTATGGTTTTATATCAGTTCATGAACAAATGGTGGTTTCTGGGTTTAAGACTGCTTCAATCACTCTGAGAACACCTGAGAAGTTTCTTTTACTTTTTTCTGACATGTTTTAAAGTAAACAGTTGATTTATTAACCGTAAAAGTAAATTCATTGATAATAGCTGTCATTAGTTGGAGTCAGGAAAAGTTTCCTCTGAACAACTTGTCATTGCAGAACAGCCTAAACTGCTTCGTACTGTGTGTCTTAACTTCTCTAAAGATGAACAGACTTTCTTAAAGAAGATATTATTATAATGTCCGGCTCATTAGGCCGCAGATGTTTTACATAAAGTTCATTACTTTTCTTATAAGTGTGTGGTCTTGTTTGATGCCAGTGTTGGTCTGTATTTTGTGATTGGCTGTGGTGCTTTTGAAGGCAGAGCCCAGCCCAGATATAGTAGTAGGCTTCAGGCTGAAGGACTGTAATCTGTTCCACCCACATGAGTTGAGTCGGTGAGGTTTGACCACTTCTGCTGTTTTCAGCATCTTTTCAGTGGAGGAATCTCCTTGTAACTCAGCCAGGTGCTCCGACAGAGAAACTGCTTGTGAATGTCCGGCTGGAGCTTTGATCGTTGTTAGTCATCGATTCAGTGCGCTCACTGATCAGTATTGTGAAGTCTTCATAACTTCACAGTCTGCTGGCGTTCTGCTTTGAAAGAAGCTGACGCGGCATTTACCATTTCCTGTGTTGAGTTCCTTGTTTCCATCGAGCTCCAGGGGCTTTTCAGCTCTATATACACTGTTGATTTTCCATTTTACACTCAACAGGTGGAACAGGCTTTGCTGCCGACAGTCACGATGGCGGTCAGTTAACGTGAAGATACGCTGCATTAATTTTCCAATATAATTTCAGGCAATTTTACGCCGACTATGGAGCCATCAAAGTGGATTTGCATGCCTCTCCGCCGGGCTACGGCTACCCCAGTCGTCTTGTTTTAAGATGTTTGCAGTCATCTTACTGAAAGTGCCACAAGAGTCTGCCTCTCTCACTCTGCAGAGCCAGGTTCCCATGGTCCTCAGCCAGTTGGCCAATAACAGGCTGGCATCAGAGGCACATTGTCATGGCTGAAGAGGGAAAGTTACTTGAGCCAGTGACCTGTCAGACAGCTCGCACTGAGAGGCTTCTGATAATAAGGGCAACGATTTTGTCTTATTTGAAGGGCCGAGCACGGAAAGTCAGATTTTTACCGACGAGTAGGTTTGAGTCTGTACGCTGCTGAACCAAGATGGTGAGTGGATGTCGTGGTGTGACATTCCTGTGTGGGAGGATAACTAAATATTGCATGCGAGCTTGTGTCGAGCATTGCAGCAGTGTGTTAGTTTTTAACAAAGCATAAGGTTTTTTAAGAGTATTACTGTATAGAAGTTGCTTCCTCCCCAACCTGCTGTGTGGTCCAAATGAACTCTAGTACATTTATCAGTTTTGGTTAGGTCAGTTAAGGTGTGTGATTGCTGTCATTCAAAGTCTTGTACAAAGTCCAGTTGGTCCATTTGTAGTTTAAAAGGAAAGACGACCAACCACCTGATTGTTTGACAGTAGATTTGTGGTTAGAACATCAATTTGACAGCTTAAGGACAATTCTCATGTGCTGACCACGGAAACTCTCCAGGAAGCAATCTCCGTTGCAGTCTAGGATTTCCATAATGTGCATTGTAAGTGAGATTTACGTAACGCAGCCAAGACACTCACGTTTCAGAAGTATTCAGGTGGTTTTCGAGCATGTTGGGAAAAAACGTCCTGACAGCAGAAGCAGATGTCTCTGAGCACCTGGAACTTGAACAAAGCCGAGGTTGTTATGTGCTGCTTTGTGTTTCATGTCCTGCTGTGGGGTACACCATCTCCTGCAGTGAGCACTAAAACCCGACATGGCGAACACCGCAAATGTATTGTAACAAGACGGCAACATTTTCTGTTCCCACTTTAAAGAAGTGATTCTGATTATAATAATCAGTGATTATGGTCACAACATACTATATATGCATCCTTAAGTTCTAGCAAAATTGTATTCGGTAAAGAAATGATATTGTGTTGTCTTCATGGAGATGAAGGTTCATATTCAAGCCTTTTGGCAAAGTGTGATTGTGTAACTGCATTAGCTCAAGTTTCTTAAAGGGTAATGACAGTTTATGTATCCAAATACTTTCCTCACCATGTAATTGCCCCATTTGCCCTTAAGTCATCTATTCAAACATCACAGAAGGACAGCTATGCAGCTTGAGTTGCCTTTTTATTTCAGTGACAGTGTTGACTTGTGCTGAATCAAATACTAAATCATCCATTTCACATAGAAGGACTGCAGTGTGTTCTGTAGAATGGGTTGAAAGTCCAGGTGGGAAAGCAGCATGTATGTTTCAAGGGACTGTTCATGTGCTTATGAGCCCTGAAGCTTGCATGTGTGTATCTAAATCACATGTGTGTATCTAAATCACATGTGTGCATCTAAATCACATGTGTGCATCTAAATCACATGTGTGCATCTAAATCACATGTGTGTATCTAAATCACATGTGTGCATCTAAATCACATGTGTGCATCTAAATCACATGTGTGTATCTAAATCACATGTGTGCATCTAAATCACATGTGTGTATCTAAATCACATGTGTGCATCTAAATCACATGTGTGTATCTAAATCACATGTGTGCATCTAAATCACATGTGTGTATCTAAATCACATGTGTGCATCTAAATCACATGTGTGCATCTAAATCACATGTGTGTATCTAAATCACATGTGTGCATCTAAATCACATGTGTGCATCTAAATCACATGTGTGTATCTAAATCACATGTGTGCATCTAAATCACATGTGTGCATCTAAATCACATGTGTGTATCTAAATCACATGTGTGTATCTAAATCACATGTGTGTATGGAAGTGCTTCTTACTAACAGCTGTTACTGATTTCCATTTTGTCAAACCTTTTTTCAAAACCCCAGAGACAGACAGGGCGAGAGAGAACGGCAGATGTGCAGAGTGTCACAACAAACTATGAAATGCAGAATGTGTAACAAGTTGTTGGCAAAGAGAAGTGTTAACAAGAGAGCCTGATAGATTTATCAGTTGGCTCATTTTATCGGCTAATATTGGCCTATTACAGATATATTGGTATCAGCGTATTTGTTGGGCGATATGAAAACTTTTTTTACATAACCTAATGCAGGAAAAGATGTTCAGGGTAAATCATAAATCGTTCTATTTGTGTTTTTTCTTAAATGTATAGTTTTTTTTTTTTTTTAATTTTTTTATAGTTATTACACTGCTGAAGTCCACTGTTTCAGGGAGCTGCTGTGATTTTAGACACTAAAATTGACCTTCAAACTGTTTTAAAGTGTTTTGATAGTCACATTTTGGTCAATATACTAATATTGGATTTTTTTTTTTACTTCCTCAAATCGGCATCGGCGCCAAAAATCCAGTATCGGTTGGGCTCAAATTAACAATATAATTTTGAAATAAAATGAATTTGCCAATTAATTTAGTTGGTTAAATGATCAAATACATTTTGTACTGTGATTCTGATAGATATTTGGGTTCAGATTCAGGAGGAAGTAAAGGAAATATACTGCGACCCTTTGCAGGTGTGCTCACTGTCACTGTTCAATATGTACGTCCTCACGCTCATGCGAGCTGTGACCTGCTGTGGGCGGTGGAAGTTGTAGCTCCGACACTGTAGTGGGCGCTGTGGGCGGTGGAAGTTGTAGCTCCGACACTGTAGTGGGCGCTGTGGGCGGTGGAAGTTGTAGCTCCGACGCTGTAGTGGGCGCTGTGGGCGGTGGAAGTTGTAGCTCCGACACTGTAGTGGGCGCTGTGGGCGGTGGAAGTTGTAGCTCCGACGCTGTAGTGGGCGCTGTGGGCGGTGGAAGTTGTAGCTCCGACGCTGTAGTGGGCGCTGTGGGCGGTGGAAGTTGTAGCTCCGACGCTGTAGTGGGCGCTGTGGGCGGTGGAAGTTGTAGCTCCGACGCTGTAGTGGGCGCTGTGGGCGGTGGAAGTTGTAGCTCCGACGCTGTAGTGGGCGCTGTGGGCCGACAGGCAGCGAGCACACAGCCAAGCTGCTGCAGAAGAAGACGGCAGGCAAAACCTAAGGTGATGGTTCTTTGTGAAGAATTTGACAGCAGCCAGATGTCACCTTTGACCAAAATGGGCAGTTTTCTCCTTGCTTGTGTTTCTTCGGGTTTTCATGAAAAAAACCCGTTTTGGAAGCGTAAGCAGGCAGGGCGGTGATTGGGTTCTCACCGACCAATAAACCAGTCATCAACCAAGAGCCTCTGGATGCAGGACTGTTGTTCCTAGCCGGATCTATTCTTGTCATAACAATGAATTGTCAAAATGAACGTTATTTGGATTTGTTAGTTTGTGTCCTTGTCAGATATGTGAACTTGTATCTGTCTCTGCTAGAAGTTGGTCTGTAAAATCTTTTTCTTCTTTTTAGTGCTGTAAAGCTAACACACATGAATAGACAGAATAGCAGCTTCTCACTGCGCCTGTTGAAACTGTTTTTTTTGCTTTTGTCTGCTTGTTGTGCTTCTTTACTTTTCTTCCATACAAACACATCAATCCACTTTGCTTTCAAACTGTTAAGGGAGACTTTTTTCTGTGTACTAGATGCTGTGCTGAGTCCAGTGAAAGCAGCTGAGGTGATGGGCTAAGAATAAACCCGCTCTCTAGAATTGAAGTGGCGAAGACATCTTATCTGTGAAGTGCTTTTTGGTCTGAAGCCCTGTTGAATGGACCGGGTCTTAAATCCTGGCTTCTTAAGTGTCCTGCGTAAGTTTGTGGTTTCAAGTCTACCTTACTGCTGCATTTCTATAATCCTAAAATAATTTCTTATTTTACTTGATAAGATTCGGATTTGTTTATGTGACCCTCTGACCGACAAACCTTAATACGATTAGAGTGTCTCCAAGGGTTGCAGGAACTTTTTGTAGACTTTAAACTCTTCTTGTTAATGTTTTACTCTTAATCAAATACCGGGCGCCCTGGGAGGCCAGTGACAAATGGAGTGGAAGTAACAATGGTCCGGCTTTATTTATTTTTACTCCAAATGTTCATCAACACTTGATCGCTACAGCAAATCAGTAATGGAGTGATAATCAGTAGTAATAAAGGGCGATACTGAGTGCAACTCTGATGATTGTTGTTACTCAGACTGGAGTTAAATCTCTGATGATTTCTGAAACAGGGCCGGTTGTTGGTTTGTGAGGAGGGAGAGCTCTGACTAACGTCACACAACAGGAAAGGTTGGCAGTGAAAGGGCAAACCCACTGCTCCTGTTATTTCATCTATAAATCATTGTAAGCCAGTGATCTGTCAAACTGAAGGAGTCTAGGTTGAATGTAGTCTCATGTTTCTTCTCATTGTAGCATTTTATTTCAGTTTCAGGTTAAGTGAGTTTCATGAGCCTGGGGAGTGTAACAATCAACTGAGCAGTGATTGCCCTCCTCAACATGCCTTGACACTTCTAGATCATCACTGCTGGAATAAAGAAGACACGGGCTTACTGTGCTGAGACGGCATTTACTTCAGGGCTTATGGGTGTAATGGTGCATAAAAATGACAGTTCTCAACTGTACTCTTAATTGTTAACAGTTAGCTCACTCAAACACTGGCATATTGTCCAAAAGAGAACAGAAATAACAGAAATACAAAACGCAGCCATCATGCTCGATTCAACTGTATTTGAATTGTCAATTTACAGAAGCGAGCAGGGTTTGTGTGCTGCTTTAAGCACTCAACATCGATGTCGTCCAGTTGTAGTGTGAACAGACAATTTGCAGGTTCTGACTGCGGGAAAAACGGTTTTAACATGCAGTGAGAATTTACTGAGGCAAAGGCAAAAACTAGTGCACTGCCAAAATGTTCCTGGTGAAACAAGCACTTGAGAGTTTCTGTTCCGGGAGTGCGAGTAAATATACATAAATGGACTTCTTATAGTAATTGTTGTGATCACATGATGAACTGAACAGAAGTCTCATATCAAAGGGTTCAGTTATCAGTTCTTTTTTTTTATTCCTGAGACTTCAATGCCTCACAGTAACTTTAAACATTTAAAACTCACATAACCACTGTTGGACATTGTCCTCATCGTCTTCTGTAATTTCCCATGCCAGTCTAATGAGTAGATCAGAGTTGTTATCCTCTTTAATGTCACGCTGAGCCATGCGGCTCATCCTCCTCAATCAGAAACTTCTTTGCTTTGCCCCAAGCTAGAACTTTGGATCTGGCTGCGCCTTTGATGAAACAAAATGATTTCCCACTAGCTTAAAGTAAATGAACACAGAGGTAAATAAGCACAGAGGTTTACCACGAGTGAAGAGCAGTCTGTTTTCTCATCATTTAGTTTTGAAAAATTCTCTCCTGAAATGTCTTATATTCTTTCAGATGTGAGCTACATGATCATGTGTACAAATACTAACAGATGTCTTTCTTATATAGTAATTACACTTAGTCCAAGTTGAAACACAGATTTAGTCCTTTAGTTCGGTGTTCCCACTATGTGGATATATAGGTCTGGGCACCCACCAAATGTTCCTGCCTTAAAACAATAAGTATGGACCACCATATGTGCCAAAATCGACCATTGATGCAACTACATCCAGAAAACAACGCTCGACTTCAACGCCGTCACACTTGGTCACCCCTGCTGGTCACTGATTGGTCTTCCCATGAGAGTGGCTGAGCAAACATAAATGTGAATTTCTAGACTATAATTACAGCAAATGAAGCTGAAGCTGTGAGTAGTGGTCTTGTGTGGTCAGCCTATTGCTGCAGGGCCCATATGGGTTTGGTTCTCAGTCACACAGTAGTTCAAGCCCCTCAAAATGTTCCTGCCGACAACACGGCGCTGCACACTCTTGGCCTTATGTCTGCCTTCAGTTGTCTTAAATGCAGAATATTGTGTATGCTGGCAGATAAAATGTAATTTTGGCTGCTAGCATACATATATTGTGTTTTGTTGATAGGTATTTGAAAGTTGATGGCTCACATCATACCTAGAAATCCTGGAGAAATCCTGCCATTACGTTAGATTAGATACAACTTTATTGCAGTGTCTTAGTAAGTATAGTTAAATGACCTTAGCTTCTTTAGGTTTTGGTACTTTTGCACAAGGTACACCACTTTGTCTGCCTCATATGTAAACTGATAGTAGGTCTACTACAAATGGTTTTGGTAAAATGACTTTCTTGTTCAACAACTGAATCATTCAGTAGACCGTGGAAATGCCTGTATGATCTGATTTTTCAGGTCCACCTCTCAGAGGCTGCTGTTGGTTAAAGACTGTGCAGGAAGCTCTCGAGTCAAACCGGTCGACCAGCGACATCAAAATATCTGTTCCTTTGTTAGTTCCCTTCCACTCACATTAGTGTGGATAACAACCTTTTGTGTACAGTGGCTGACGCTCCGACTGTGCGGTCCTCCGTACCTACTCCCTACACTTCCTCCTCCAAAAGTTGGTTGGCTAACTTTTCATTGTTTGTGGACCACTTGAACTCCCAGACCGGGCCGGGCCCGTTTCCTGCGCTCAGTGAATGGACAACAAAAGAAGAGATAATTATGGCGTTCATGTGAGAGTTTTTGAACTATCCCTAGTTCACTTCAAGGCAGTGTTTGATAAACCAGCTCGAAGGTTAGCCCACGGTGAGAGTTTCCATGTTGCTATGACAACAGTGTGGAAATCTGAGAGTGATCATTCATGTAGAATCGGTTGATGAAGAGAGCTGGCAGGGCGTTTCAGCAGGAAAGAAATGAACGCACAGGCTGGAAAATAGCTGTTTGCTCCAGCGCCAGAGGACTGGTGAAGCTGATCTGAGCTTACGGGTGCTCCGTCTATTGTCTGCCACCTAATAGAGGACAAAGCATTCTCCAACTCAGCCACCTCCAATATATGTGAAATGCTTCCCTACCAGAGGCGATCGGGACAAACAATCCTATTTCACATCTATATTTAGCTGTCTTCTCAGATGACTGTGTGGAGCTCGATGGCCCCATTAACCACATGTCATGTCAGCATTGTGCAGGTGAGGATCTTTTCTTCCTCACAACCCGTATGGATTTGAACTCCAACACTTCAGGAGTGACCTGGAAAACATACATGTTGATGACCCGAGGCACTTTTTAGCCTCCCTGGACTCCAATTTCTCTTTTGTGAAAGGAAACCGTCCTCTCATTGTGCCATAGATTGGAGTCCTATTTGTTGTTACCTTGAGCTTTTCCGAGGTAACAGACAGACCACATGTGAAGGTCTTAGTGCCGGGGGAGCGTCCTTAATGCTGAGGCCTTCAGTTGCCTGGGGTATTTCAAAGCCCGTTGAAGACTTTTGTCAGTCTCTTCAAATAAACAGAAGAGGCGGTACCACGAGCACAGTACTCTGCTGTTTCTCCGGCTAATGTGAATATTGAGAGTGTGTTTTGTCTATTCAGCCAGCGTGTGTCTGCAAAGACCTGTGAGCCTTTGTGGGACTTTTCACTGCTCCGTTGTAATATTGAGAGGCCCCTTCGAAGGGGCCATGCTAATATCCAAACAGAGCTTAAATGAACTGGGATGGACATGAACTTGAGGGCTTGAGCAATCTTGATTCCCATCTTACTGCATGCCATGCAGCCCAGGACTGTTCACTGAGGAGACTATCTTCTGAAGGCCGCAGTAACATCCCCACTATAGCTTCAGCAGAGCTACATTTGATGTTGATTGATAAACCTTTGCTATCGTGGAATCTACACTTTGATGTCATTTACTTTTTTCAGGACCCTCCACGTCTGCCACCAATAAAAACAACCAAAGGAACCCATAATGTCCTCATGCCTTTTTAAAATATTTTGTTCATGAATTCATAGACTTGATGAACATACCAAATGTCTGGACTCAGGAAAGAATGGATATGGTCTTATGTTGAAGGTTTCTTATTCTCTCCCGAATGCTCAGGTCACTTCTGAAAAACATGTTGCCGCACCTTTATCAGAAAATGGAATCGGTGCAAGAACATCATCCTGATCCGTGACAATTGCACTCCAGTGTTGTTGTTGCCTGTTCAATTGGCAAAAATGTGTCTTTGGATGGGTCTGAAATCCCTCCGTTATACTGTCGTACTGATATGTAGCACTGGTTCTAAAATTAAAATATTGCTTATTGAAGTTTGACATGCAGAGCAAACTCATCTAAAAGATGAAGCTAAAGAACGGCATCCCATCAGATTTGTCAAAGACTGGCTTTTTGAAGTTTGATGAAGTTTCTGTGTGTGTGTGTGTGTGTGTGTGTGTGTGTGTGTGTGTGTGTGTGTGTGTGTGTGTGTGAAGGTCCTTGAATAATAGTCAAATAGTTCCCAGCGAATATCAAATAGTATTTTTGCTTGAACTGCTCGTCCCTAAAGTCCACACCTGCTGTAAATGAGTGAAAGGTGCTGTAGATGGAGGCTGAAGAGGCGGCGTCTCATTCTCTCAGTGTGTCCTGACTTGTGTTTGTCTGGTGGCTGTGGTGGGGGAGGGGGAGGGGGAGATGGAAGGAATTTGTCATGTTGGCTTTTGGAGTTTCAAGAAGGCGTTTCTCATTTCCTTTGGGTTAACCTGGGAGATGTTTATTGTTACTGTGGAGATGAGCAGCCAGCTCCCATACAGCAGCTAGTAGGTCCACCGACTCCACCAATATACGGGAATGTGCTATGCTTTCATGCACTGTTCTGTACAGACACAGATAGACGGTCTTCAGTGCTACACTGTGTTACACCAGGTGTCCTGTTGTTAATTTGCTTTTTGTGATGGTTGTAAGTACCCAAGGTTTTAGATGCAGACACCTGCGCATTCCTGAGCTCACATAACAAAATGGGTCAATACAAGAAGGTCCAGGATAAAGAACAGGTTGGAGAATAGCTGGCTTTGTGTGTGTTTCCCTAAATATTTCAAAATAAAAGTTTGAAACTTCATTAGCAATCTTGGTTTGGAGTTTGACTCTTTTTTTTGACCAGTCAGTTCTGAGTTGAGATGCAGAGGCTCCTCTGGGATTTGCTCCATACACCTCCACCTCCTATAACCAATTCGATGGAGGCTTTGCTTCATAGTGTTTCATCTGACACCGTCAAGGATGAAAAAGGGCAAATCGATAGTCTCTCTCACAGCAGCAGCAGCAACAGGACCGAGATATTTAAAGCCGGGCTTCTGGGGTTGAGAACTATGTGTTTTGTTTGCAGATTGCATACCCTTATTTGGTTGAAGCCATTCTTTTCTCTTCATTGGAAAGATTGCTCTGCTTCTATTAATACAATAGAGTACACTGTAGAAGCCTGTAATGTGTTTAGAGGGGTAGAAACCAAAAATCCCACACAATTAACTGTTTGAGCTGCTGCTGTGTTGAGTTAAGAATGTTTTCACCACCGTCCAGCTACATAAGACTATAAATAATTCCAAAATAAACAAGCACATCCAGGCTAGACCTTGGAGCTCATGTTATACTGTTTAACTTGAAGGATTCAGAATGCACACCAGCTTGGGACCAACCATGGATATCAATGGTAAACACTCAAGTTCAGCCACACAGCATCAATTACATGTGGAATTCAGGGCATTCAACCGAGTGTTTTCCTGCATAACAAGATAGCAGAATTTGTCCTTTTCTGTTTAAATATTAGAGCATTCTTTCCATGTGCCCCTCCACTGATGACCTGCAGGATTGGGAGTGCTGTGGGAAAACTCCCAGGCGGGTGCCAGCTAAACACTATGAAATGCGGATATACAGTGTTTTGCCTTTGCTGTCAGGCTTTTGAGGACCCATTTTATCTTGTTTGGTTAGTTTGGGATAAAAAATGACCTGCACACCTATTGTGTAAATGTTTTTCTTATTTTCAGGGGAAGAGAGAAAACAGCCTCTGTTCTGTCCCATGAATAGAAATGAAATGCTCTGTGTTGCCAGATCATTTCCATAGTTTTCCTTGAGTGACATCGGAGGCATTTTTAGATGTCTTGCTGTGGCTGTGAGTGACTGGATATTTAAATGTTGTCTTCCTCCTCAGGGGCTCTACAGAGAGGATTCCAGGAATCTTGCCATGTTTAAGGCAGTGCTGAAGAAGAACAGGGATGGAGGCAAGGGGAGCAAGAAGGATTCAGGTATGTCCACGTATGACAACTCAAACACCTTTCAGTTTATACAGTCATTCCTAAGGAAAGTTATATATACACCCTTCTTAGTTATGAAGAAAGAGTTTGAAAACCTTAATTGAGTTAAATAGAGCTAGAAGAGATGAGAAAAGAAAGCTAAATGCTCGTTCTGAAGTGTTTACTTGGCAAACATCAAAACGGTGGGAAAAAGTCATTGGATTTGATCCGTCCTATTTCAACAATTCCTCCAGTGCTCCATTTATAGATGATTTTAAGCACTGTCATCATTTCTAAAATGGAACTTCAATAAAGTACTTGGTGCAGTACATAATGTTTCAGAAAGTTTTTGACCATTCATTCAAACATGAAGCTTTAGGGAGGGGGCACAATGACAGACAGACACATGGACACTGGAATGAAAAGCCTCTTGCTGTAATGGTAGAGACGTGTCCCGTGATGATGTGGAGAAAATTACAGCTGTATGAGCTCATACTCAGCATGCCACCAGTGACACAGCCCATTGCATCCAGATTTCATGCAGCCATTGTTTCTATAACTCTCAGTTCAAAACGAGATACTTTCCATCTTTTATCTATAGTTTTGAATGGAGATGACCGTTGTGTCATTCCAGATGTTTTCCTTTGGAAATTTGTAGAGTTTTCCCGCATGACTAATGGTGAATCACTCTCAGAAAGACATTGTCGACGAGTCTCTTGTTCATGCCGTGGCCCCGTCCAATGATCGGTCTTGACATTGCAAATTGACCATTTATGCTTATACTGCGTTTACCTGCCCAGACTTGCTTCACCACCTCAGAGCTGCTCTCAGCAGTCTGATTCAGTCGGTGTATACAGTCCACACATGTCTCATAGCTCTGCTCTGTCTGCCTTTGTCTGATTTGATTGTTTCACTCAACAGGAGTCAAATTAAAGGGGGAAGAGTCTGACTTGCTTTATACACCACACCACCTCCACTGCTCTCCTGTACAGCACTGTATAGAGTGAGAATTGAGTACTGTAGGCTGGTATTACTTTTTATGAAGCTGTTGCAACCTGTCTCACATATGAATCACTCTGATAACACAGTTTCCCTGTTGTCCAGACACACCCACCTGCACACACATATGGTTAAACACAGGAGCTGGTGTGTACGTGAAGGCTTAGAGCAGCAGTTTTATGGCGGGATACAGCTCCTTTATCCCAGCTTCACTTTCCCAGTTGGACCCCATCCATCAAGCCAAAGCAGCTCTGTCTCCTTTTCTCATGGTGGGACAATAAAATGTGGCCACTCCTCTCTGTTGTTTAGGGCTGTTAAGACAGATGAGAGGTCACTTTGTCCCTCTGTGGCCCTGCATAGAGCAGATATCTCTACTGTTTTCAACTGGTGGGTTACGACCCAAAAGTGGGTCACGGGGACATTTGGAGTGCGTCCCAGATTTGTGTGTGAATAAAAGTCAAACTATTATTTTGTTGTCGACAGAATTTCTGCTTCCCTTTTATTTTGAAGGACATATGTTTCCCATGACGCAGCACTTGTGCCGTAGTCGTATGCGTTGCCATGACAGTGACAACCAAAACTAATGTTGTCACATCCAGTAGTTAGCTCTCATCTGCACATTTGTAGATGGGGTTAGGATTAGACATGTCTTCATTTTTTATTTCATTGGGTTTTCAGCTATAGTTGCACTTTTATTGTCATATTTCTGGTTTATTTCATGATGCATGAAAGCATTGTGTATTACTGCATTACACATTTGTGCACAACCTAAAGTAAAAAAATGGGTCCTGAAGTTAGACCAGTTGAGGACCACTGCTCTACTGCATCTCTCTTTATTTTCAGGCTTTAGCCTCTTATTTAGTTAGACTGAATGAAATGTGGGTAATATCCTAAAAATTATTGGGAAATGTTGTCGTGATTTGCCAAATAAATGAGAGTTATTGCTTTAAAACTTTGGTTGTATTTCTAAGAGACTTTGAAAAGCTCTTTGATGAGTTCAGCATCACGGTGAAATCCATATTAACGGAAACAGGAGGTCATAAATTTAAATTCAAAGTGTTCAATTGCATTTTGCACCACCCTGTGTTTCCTTGTTTGTCCTCCTTTAGGGGAGAACGTGTTGTGTTAGTAACACAGAAATTGTGATGTTGAAGGCCGTGTTCATCACATTAGGTACGCTGCAGTATAGTTAATGCTCTCTGAGACAGGATGGGACCACATTGCTCATAAACAATTCACTTCACCTTCTGTGGTGCTTAAATAAAGATTTAATTTTGATCCAGAAACTTTGTCAAAATGAAATGTTTGAGGTGGTGCTGTTTTGTCATCCACTTCATTTTATGCGTTTATTTTTTTTTTGCCACATCCAAACTGGATTAAAATGGTTAAATATGTTTAGTTTGTTAAATACAGCATCAGTGTTGTTTTTGAGGCAGTAATTCTTAATATTTTATACCTGAGAGTTTGTATTTACATTTTGATAAGAAGCTTGTTTGGTGAGTTTGCAGGTTTGGTTTTATGCAGGTCAGTGAAAGTTGTGTTTATTAGTCAAGTCTGTAGTTTTTGAACGTCCCTGTTGTCCTCTTACAGACCAGACCAAACACAGTTTTCTTCCTTCAGGGGGCCCAAAAGGATAAAACCCCTTTAAAATCTGCTCAGCAACATATAATGGAAATAAGTGGGAGGCAAGACCTTGATAATGGTATAATTGCAAGATAGCTCAGCATATGTTGCTCATGACTTGGTGGCTATGAACTGAAGGCAACTTTAAAACAGTCAAGGAAAGTTGGCCCCCACGCCAGATACCACTGCAGTCATTAGCTCTCCTCTGGGATCTCCCCATTGCCAAGACCACAAAAACACACAGTTTGCTAATTTAGTCTCTCCATCTTGTGCTCCTCCTAGATCCTTCCTCCTCCTCCTCCTCCCCTCTTGCCTCTCCTCAAGCCCTTCTGCAAGGAATCTGTGTGGAATTGGCCATTTTAATCCCTTTTAAGTACTTTTTTTTTATGGTCTCCCATTCCAGGAGTGGAGCACTGGTTTGCTGTGGCCTGCTGCCTTTGATGTTCTCATTTTCGGAGAACTGGGTAATTGTAACTGGGTTACAGTGCAAGCAACAGATCTGGGACCCCAGGAGGATGGTTATGTTATAACCAATCACTCATTGATTTCAGTCTTGTCCTCTTTGAGGATCATTGTTGTGAGTTTTGTAGGATTGTTTTAGGACAGTGTCTTGTCATGAGGTAAATTGTGTGAATTTGTTTCATCCTGTTTTCCTCTTGATGCTTTAACAGCAGTGAGCCCATAGTTACGGTATGCAGAATACATCTTCTGCATGGCTCTGATTTCTTTTGGGTGCACCCACAGTATTTCTTTATTATTTTACTATCTTAACAGCTTTTGAACATCAAACCAAAGCAGCGAAGAACACTGTTACTGTTAATTCTTCATTGTTACTCTGCTAAATGTCTCGTGAAGTACAATTTGAAATCATATAAAGCATATAAAGTCACATTTAATCAGTTAGTTCTCTTTACCAGCTTATAGACCATATAATAGATATTAGGTTAGGTAGTTACTTTATTTATCCCCGAGGGGAAATTTTTTCGCTACAGCAGCATATATATATATATAATATAGATATGATAATAATAAAAGTTAATACAGGCTAAATTTGATTACAGGACAATCAATTAGTGCTTCCCTAACTTTTTCCTAAATTATATTTGTCAAACAATTTTCATGCAATACCAAATACCTTTTACGAACACGTGAATCTGCATTTTTACACTAAGATTTGATGCTTTTTCTGGCAAAGTGGCCCGAGTGGTCCCTTTTCTTTCCACTGCCAGAGGCCACACTGGCTGCCTCCTTCACGGCCTCATGGTTTTGAGTGTGATGCATGGCCACATACTGTTGCTGTTGCTCTGAGAGTGTCTTCAGTGACTTCATAATGTGGCCCAGAGAAATCCAATTTGATTGACTCAGCTTTGATTGCTGAGCCTGATTGTGTGTGACGTTGTGGGTGGTGTAATACCTCTGTCAGACCTCACACTTTGGGTTTCCCACTCAATGAGCTTGGCTGCTGGAAGCAGCTGCCAGACAGTTGCCTGTCTGGCTGTTGTGGGTGATGCGGTGTTAATCACACTGGCACGCATTGTTGTGCACTCTATGAGGCCGATAACAGTTTCAGCTGTTTACTCCTCTGACTCCCAGCACACAAGCTGTAAACACAAAACCGATATGCAGCCACCACCACTAGTTGGCAGAGCGGCTCTCAGGTTGTTGGACAGTGGCGGAGACAGAAGACACGCGAGCACCTGGCTGGACCGGAGACAGCAGTCTTGAGTTTTGATGTCCTGACAGAAAATCTACTGCGCTCGTAATTGCTCTGATAGGATTAGTAGAAATATAATGTGAGCGAGGAGCAAAGTGTAGATGTGATACTTATGCTGACAGCGTACATGGGTACAGATTTTTTATAATATTTCCTTAAAAATTCTTCCTGAAAAGTAATGTTTCTGTTCTCCCTTGAAGAGATAGATGGTGAACGTTTGGACACATTACTTTTACTATCATCCAGGTCTACCACAGTAGGAATGGCTTTGCTCTTCAAACGCAAAACACTGAGAAACAAGTGACGATGAACAGACTTACACAAGAACTTAATGTGTTATTGTTTTGCAGACTTGCAGAATTTGTAAGTCTCTCACGTCACTTTAAATCTGATTGAAAGAAACCTCTTTAAGTTTCAGGAAGATTAAGTGAAAGATGAAGGAAACGTTCATGGTGTAGACGACGTAATGGTGTGTTTGTGTGTGTGAATAAGTGAGAGAGCATTAAGTGCTCAGCTGTGGTGGTGAGTTGTACATGCTGTCTGCAGTTTCTGTCAGCTTCTTGGATGTTTTGACATGAAACAGTGATTTGTTGCTTAAGGACAGACAACAGCAAATTGGTTCCAAAGTAAGCGTGATTTCTGTTTTGAATGATGCATTTCCCTCTCTGGTGCTACAGTTAAGTAGAGCAGCTGACATTGCAGAGATTCCTTTGCTGTTGTCTTTGTTCTTTCTCTTTCAGCTGCCCCATCAGGATTTTTACTGTTATTGGAAAACTTCCCTCAATAAACAATAACCATAGGTGGTTGAGCAGTTATTTGTCCAAACAAAAAAAGAGCTTTTGATGGACAGTTGTTTGCTCAAAAAACAGCTTTTTTTTCCTGGGTAAATAAAAAATTGTGGTTTGTATGACTGAGACAGTTTTTTTTTTTAACATGGCTGTTTCCTGTAGGCTTTCAGAAATGAAAATGTTTATCTTTGCTCAGCTGTTAGACAGAATTAGTCCAATAGTAAAACACTCAACAGACTTGCTTTTGCCCTACAATTTTCTTTCACCCTTGGGTTGCAAAGAATGTACTTGATGTTACTAATATTCATGACGGGTGTTTTATTTTTCATAATTTAGTTTGTAGTCTGAGGCGTTGGTACTTTCCTGCTGAGGTGCAGTTTTTCTGCATTACTGAGAGAAAGCAGCACTCCTCAGAGTTCAGGATGAGTCGCCTCCCTGACATATGGTGTCTGACCCTGCGCTCAGACATGAACAAACTCCACTCGGTATGTACAGAGTCTGCCACAGGTTCCAGTTCCTTTCTGCTTGTGTAAGCCTGGTGCTTCTCAGTAAACAGTTGGGTGGCAGCCTCTTCTCCATCCATATCTACCGCAGCCATTTTGAGACATGCTACCTCCTTGTCCTGAGACCTGCAAGGGAACTTAAAGAAAAGTCCCTTTCATGGTGCACCCCTGATGTAATCACTGGATGAAACTTTAGTACAGTAACAACAGCAGAATCTATAAAGTGCAATTTTCTGTGCTTTTATTAGCTGTGATGCTGATATTTTCTGTTCTTTTAAAGTACTTGCTGTCACTAAATTAAAAGATATGGAGACAGACAGACAAGTGGCTCTCAGTCAACTACAGGATGTGTACATTACAGATTACATACAGTTGGTGACCTGCACAGGAAAGAATGACGGACATCACATGAACCCCCCCCCCCCCCCCCAACCTCCACACACACACACACACACACACACACACACACACACACACACACACACACACACGGATAGAGAGCAACACAGACAGAGAAAGAGGAAACAATCTTAAGATCCATCGTAACATCCTTTGATTAACCATAATATCTGCTGCTCAGACCAGAACCACGGCCTCTTTTATCATCAGCACATGATTTTCCTTTTGGAAAAATACTTCCTACTGAAAAAAGCTCAAGCAGCTCTTCGGCTCTGGTTTGCTTTTTGTGTGCTGGTTTAGCTTTTAAGACAAAAAAAAAAAAATCAGGGACAGATCTTTAAATCACCTTTACATACACGTGGGGTCATATGTAGTTACCATCAGATGTCTTTTTTCTAATTTTAATTGCAAGAAGACTGTGACAGTTGTGAAATGGGTTTTTAGCCTGTGTTTGCTTTGTGGGTTTTTTTATTTATTTTTTTATACTCCCGGTCAAGTTTGTGTAGATTTTCTTGTTCAGACAGTTGTGGAAGGACTTTAACATGGTGGAGTAAAAAATGCACCTGATTTACAAAGGAGACCATTGAGTGGACAGACCTACACGGCTATCAAAGCACTGCGCAGCCAGCAGGCAACGATTAGCAGGGCGTAGCTCAAACCACATCTTTCACTTACACACACACATTCATGTACAAATACACACTCGCAAACACACAGACACATACGCCCACAAACCTCAGGTGTATCCACACTAGACACTCCCTGTCTCTCCTTCTGAAAAGCAAAAGAAGGACTCTTGGGAAAAGCAGTGGACCTGCTTGGCCCGTCTCACTGATTGTTTTTGCTGACTTCACAAGATGAAAGACTTCTAAGAATGAGGACAATGAAGCTAATCACATTCCACGCATATAAATTTACCTTTGGTTGCCAAAAAACGGCCATGCAATCCAAAGAAATGTCAATTCTATTTAAATGGACTTGTTCACAAGAAAAGCACTTTTTAAAAACCCATACTTGTGTTACTAACAACCTTCAGCAGAAATATTCTACCTGTTGCTTTTCTAGTTCATGAAATGATGCAGCACTTTTGCATAAGGAAGCACCAATTTTTGTAATAATTTTTTTAACAGCAGATTTCTCCCAACTTGAATGCAGAGCATATTGTGTCAAAAGTCATGTCAGAAATGCAACCTCACATGGCAGTTGTTGAAATCTGGCCTTATAATCACTCTGAATTTTGATTGTGTTTTGTCTGACATCTGCTGATGATGGTCCCTCATAAAATCTTTCACCAAGTACCAGGTAATGGATAAATTCCACTGAAGCTATTCTTACTCTTTATGGGATCTGCAGTAGAGGTTGCTATGAGTCGTTTCTTATTGATCAAAGAAAAGTGATTTCTCTAAGTACACTTAGAACCGCCTCTGTCAGTGATCACATCCAGTTTCCTTTCTGTTTTTCTGACTGTCTCAAAAGAAGATAACATCTTTATTCTTAACAATTCTTACAAATCTCAGTTGCATTTTGAACCGTGGAAACCAGCGTCAGCTATTATGAGATCACAAAGATGTGGGAATAACATTTTGAAATCCGGCAGTCATAAGTGCGATCAAAAGGTTCCAAGACTGTTCCTGCAGGAACAGAGCGCAGGACAGTCATGCACCTGGGACAGGGAGAGGCAATAACTTTCCTGACTACGTTTTCCGAGTTACGTCGCTTGATGGACATCAGCACCTGTGTGACACACATTTTTGCGAGCGCTCGTATTCACAAATTTCTCTGAACTTATAGTACCTCGTATTTGCATTTTACAAACCATGTACAAGAAGCTACTTGTCAATTAGGCTTCCCACTGTACCTGAAACTGCTGTGCCTCATTAAAGTTTTGGTAAATGTAAAGGTGTGGGTGAAAAGCTGCTTGCCATAGTGAGGGGCGGGTGTCATGATGTGCTTTAAAAATGGGGATAATATCTATTATTTCCAGACTCTCTACTGTGGGACAATGTTTCTTTTGCATTAAGTCTTGACCATGAAAATATTCATTAATATTTGTGTAACAAATGTAAAATAAGAGCTAGAAAGAGAAGGACAAAACGTTTCTCATCTCTTTGCTCAAGCACATCTAGTCAATCATGATATTAAGTTGTTTTGAATGTCAGATCGTTGGTCCTGGAAAATTACATTGAGACAGGAATGCTATGTTGGGAGTGAGTTTCTGACAAGCTGACCATCCGACATGCTGTTCACACTCATCATAAACGCTGCTCATTGGTTGAATTTGGCTGTCTCATATTGCCCGTTGGCTTCTGGCAGAGATTTGGAGAAGTGGTTCCTGGTGGCCCACTGTCTGCTGTCGCAGCGCGAGACCGCTCTCCATTACCCTAATTTGGCTCCCCTACCCTCGGCATGGATGGTGACTGTGACCTTGGAAGTGTGTGCACAGCAATGAACAAAAAGGCACATAAATACAGGAGGGAGTGATGTCATCTAGAGCTCATCAACAATGCGTGTAAAGCCCCCCCGATCTCAGTCCCTTAGCCCTCACCCATCTGTCGGCATATAGTTTGCCTACTTCAAAGATGAGGAACAACAGTTTATCAGTTAATACGCTGTGGTGTTTTCAGATGGTCTTTGAAGGGGTGATAGTGGCAGTTCATTGGCTGGAGAGGTCAGCAGGCCACAGCTTTTTCTAATTACAGCGTGACCTTCCTGGGCAGACACATTCCTTCTGTCTGATTTTCCGTTTTGCTTTCATACCTTCGACAGCCTTTGTCTGTGATCTAAATGAGCACTTTAAGTGTCCCTTTTTAATGCAGACGACGATCCTGTCACCCACAGGACGTACAATGTGCTAGCTGTTCATTGCCTAACTCCGCTTTAGTGTACTTGATATTCTTCCAAGAGTTTTTAGGGTCGTGTTTTTCTCATCTATTGCCGTGTCTATGCAGACACCAACCCATGCGGTCACTGTGTCTGACTCTCAGAAAGTCTGTGTGGGTGTCTGTTGAGACCTCGGTTCAGTCTTGGGCTTGAGGCCCCTTTTCTCGCTCCTCGATCCTACTTTGCACTGCACTGCTCTGTTCTGCTTTTCTGAACAGAGACTTTTTTTTGTAATTGTGCCTGCAGATGAATGTCTTGCCGTCCTTAGCTCAGGAGGGTTTGAGACAGGCTGAACTAATGACCCTGGCTCCTTTGTGCCTAGCCTCAAAGGAACAGGGGATAGTGCGGATTGCAAAGAGGAGCGGTTTGCATAGAGTGCTTCCTCCTCACATTTACATCTCTTATTTTAAATCTACCATTTTGATATCAGTTTTTATTTGAGAACTCTGTCAGTTGAGTTCACCAGAGACTAAAAAAGTAGTTTGAGCAGCATAGACTCAGAGGTGAAGACCATGCCGAAGGAGCTCCGTAGGAGGCCTGTTAAGTGTCAGTCAGAGTTATATACTTTTAATAGTTTTTCATCTTTAAAATAAATCAACATATTGTCACTTTATTAGAGGTTTACAAAAAATTCCTACCGTCCTGTGAAACACATCAACTGAGGCAAGATTGACTGATGCTAAATTCACACAGATTTACAATTAACAAAGATTTTCAAAGATGGTACAAAGCTGCAAGATTTCCCCTGGTCCTTGTTTGCTTATGGGATTAGTCTCTTTGGAAGCATTGGGTGGACAGTTTTTGTGCTCTATCCTTGTCCATTTACCATCATTGAACAGGCTGTTGTCCAGAGGTTAGTGGTGTTCTCATGACCTCACCTGGCCCCAGAAGAAGCTCTGCCTAATGATCTGTGCTAATGGCAGTCCAACTCTGTCGTTAAACCAGATCGCCATGGCAACGCCAGACTCCAAACCACATTGCACTTGTGCCTGAAAATGAAATCCCAGTTTTGTTTCAAAGTAGCTTTATTTGTACTCATAACAAATAAAATAACACTGTTGACTGTGTTTCTTGGTTTGTTTGTATATAATATATATAGATATATAATGTACTGTATATACTGTGCATTTTATATTTTATATTTTTTGCTGCTATTTACTGCTATTTTATTGCTTTTCTATTATTCTATTCTATTATTTTATTCTATTATTTCTATTATTATCTTATTGCTTCTGTATGCTGCTGTAGCGAAAAAAATTTCCCCTCGGGGATTAATAAAGTAAATACCTACCTACCTAAAAGTCAGAAATTGTTGAAATATCCAGACACAAAAAACAGTGTGGGACACCTGAAAACTCACTGGGCTGCACTGTGACTCATCCATGTTAAAGTGCATTAAAATGATTGATATTAATATGGAGATTGTGTGCTTGGTCGTCCGTCTGTCCTTTGCTTGGACTGTAAGAGTAGAGGACATTGTTGTAATTAACCCCATATAAAACCCATGTAAGAATTTTTATGGTTTTACTTTAGAAGCATTATGTGTCTTTGGCTCTGGAACAGTGCAAATCAAACCTTCTTAATTGAGTTAAAACATCCTTGTTATCCTAGACTGTTGATCAGAGATACTAGCAGAGAGAAATGGAAGAACAACATTAAAACTGCAAGCAGTGATATGCGGGCCCTCGCAAACTGCACGTCAGATACAGCGGGTCGGGGCCCCCGCTTCCCCGACGTGCAGCATGGGAGGGTCCACATATTTCTGCTTACAGTTTTAATTAAAACAAAATTCATACTATAGCATTAAAATGGGATTTTGGGGTAGTTCGGACAAACATTTTTTATTTTTGTTGACCTTTGGTTTGGCATTAGAATGACTGCATTTACAACCTGAAACCGGCAAACCCGCAACGTAGCTTACCCTTAGAGGGGCTCGCCCTCCGTGAACCATGTGGCTTATTAAGGTAACTCGCCCTCCGTGAACCATGTGACTTACCCACATAGAGGGACTCACCCTTTTTCATACTTTTTTCTGACTTTTTGGTGTATGACCTTTTTCTGAACTGACATGCCTCAAGTTACTTCTCACTGTGAGGGAACTCAACCAGTACACAATGAAAAAAAAAAGTCTCTTTTGGACTTTTTACCTTTGGTTTGTGGCTTACCCTTACAGGGACTCGCCTTAGGAGGTCTCGCCCTCCGTGAACCTTGTGTGTTACCTCGGCGGGTAAACCGTGAACCTCGTGTGTTGTGTTACCTCGGCGGGTAAACCGTGAACCATGTGTGTTGTGTTACCTCGGCGGGTAAACCGTGAACCTCGTGTGTTGTGTTACCTCGGCGGGTAACCGGTGAACCATGTGTGTTGTGTTACCTCGGCGGGTAAACCATGTGTGTTGTGTTACCTCGGCGGGTAACCGGTGAACCATGTGTGTTGTGTTACCTCGGCGGGTAAACCGTGAACCATGTGTGTTGTGTTACCTCGGCGGGGCTCGAACCCGTGTCTTCATGAGGTCGTTTCCAGCTGGGAGTCGGCGTCGTAGACCGCAGGACTATCTTCGGTGCTGCGGAAAGAGACGTGGCAGGAGAAAGTGTACCACGGAGTTCACTCAGAGCTTCCAGAGACTCAGTCGACAGTCTGGTTAACTCAACAGATAAAAGATTCTCCTTCACCAAGGTTGATATTCATGGTTCAGATTCCAGCTGTTGATGGTGATTCAACTTTTAGTGAAGTTGAAACGTTTGGAGAAATTGAAAAAGTTTTGCATTCACAACACATTACAGGAAGATATTTAATATCACTGCAGACCTCCTTGAAAACACGTATATCTACTATCCAAATAATGTCTACGGCAATTTTGGTTGCATTTGAATTAATATCTATGGACGGTGGAGTTATAGGTTGCAGTGAGCCACAGGTCACCTCGGATAATTGGTGGGGCAGTGGTTAGTGCTGTTGCCTCTCAATCAGAAGGTTAGGGGTTCAATCCCTCCCTTTGTCATGACAAAAATAAAAAATCATACATGTTGTTCAAACCATAAAAAAAAATACCATACTATACCAAAAAGTTGCCCAAAACTAATTTTTGGGTCACTTTTTGGTCGCCACGCCACAGGCACAGCGATCGACGAAAACACATTCTTATGATAACTTTTAATTCCAAACATGTTAAGAGTGCACAGAATAAATTTCAAGTCGGTCCGACAAAATTTGTAGGAGGAGTTCGTTAAAGTACAACGTGTGAATCGCCAAAAATGGCAACTAAATTCAAAATGGTGGACTTCCTGTTGAGTTGACATAATGGTGCAATGTAACTTTTTTGTACATCTAGGTGTGATACACATGTCCACCGAATTTCATGCATGTAGGTAAACGTAGCCGCCGAAGCATCTCTTTAGGGGGGCGCTAGCGAGCCATTTGGCCACGCCCACTTGCGACTCCACTAAAATACTTAATTTTTCGCTGGGAGTCATGTGTGTACCAACTTTCTTTTTTTTTGGGAGTGTGATAAATCCGCCAAAAATGCAGTTGTTTATGGAGAGTAATAATAATAGCTTGAATAAGAATAGGGCTTTCGCACCATCGGTGCTCGGGCCCTAATTAAGAAACATAAATCCAGTAAAAAAAGATGGAGTGTGTGTGTAATGTTGTATGCCTGGCTTTTCTTTAGAAGGCCTTAGGCGCACCTATAAATTGTAAAATGTCTTTCCAAGTTACTACTTAATTTTATACAGTGTTTAAAGTATAGACAACATCTGACTACCTTTGTTCACTCAAAAGGCTCTGATGATGATTAGTGTTGAACGAGAATGGATGTTTTCTCTGCAGTGTGGGATTGAACTGCGTTGACTAGTCTGGAGTGTGATACTGAGGAGGCCTGTGGAGAGATATGCATAGTGACACACAATACGACTTGCATGAATATCAATATAACTCTCCAACCAGGGCTGTCAACAGTGGATCGGCCTTAATTTATTCCAAAGATCTGATGAAACAAGGTCAAACCTTTCTCAATTCAACATGGCCACTTGGTTCATTTAGATTTTCAAGGAGGGTGAAACATCTACATTTGTGTCATGTGTGTCATCGTCTTTTGGCTACAAAATGCCATCCTGGAAGGATGTAAATGCATTTTTGTTGGGTGATAGCAGTAACACCTGAGAAATAGACTGGTGGTCTTTGTCTTTTTTCTATTTTTCTAACTAGGAAACTACAAGTGGAGCTAATATTATTCTTAAATAAGTGATTACAATGGGAAAGTGAAAGTGATTTCCCATTGTAATGCTCAGGCTTGATTTACCACACGTCTCTCAGTGCTATGTTTCAGTGGTAGACATCCAGTGCTGTTCTCTCTGCATTGAGTTTAACTTGGAAACACTACTCAGCAGCAACCTTGAGACTGGTTTATGGCATGAACACACATCGTAGGTCTGCAGGATCTCTCTATCAGTTTACTGCAGTTTCTACGCAGAACTGACAAAATGAAGGCAGTTAGCCGATAGGAGTGTGTTTTCACGATTATACACCTGGTCTTTTCTGTAAAGACTTTTCTCAGGTAGGTCACACAGTTTGTTGGTATGTTTAGTACTATCCTCTTACTCGGTGAGAATAATGTAATTAAAATCTGCTTCACTTGACATTTTTCAAGCATATGTATGTAGCATACAGTATTTCTCCTCTGTCAGTCCCTTTATCGGCCTTCCTGTTTCTTCCCTGTCACAGATCTGGAAATAAAACATGGTGAAGATACTGGCTGGTTCATATTTTTTTCTCATACCCACTTAGATTGCCGATTTATGAAGAGAAATGGGAAATGTCATGGTCCCTGCCCAATGCCACCCCTCCCCTCCTCCTCTTCCCCTTCTACTTCTTCCCCCACAAGACACATTCATACTCCTCCCTGTCAGTCACTTTTCCCCTGAGGGCCGGTGGGAAGGCATTGCGGAGCTCGGGCTACTGCAGGGCTGTGTATCAGGCAAAGAGATGTGTTTCTGGACTCAAAATGTTCTGCAGTCTGACTTTACCTACAGCATCTTAATTTGCCATAAAATAGCAAATTTATTCTCATAAAGTGCAGATGAAATAGATTTTAAGGTGTTTCTCCTTCCGACAACCTTAGAGACAATTAGGGACACTATCAGTAAGAAAATATGTAGAGGGGACTGCAACCAGATTGGATTTGGCTTTTCAATATGAAGATTCAACAATGCATTTCCTTCCTTTTCTATATAGACTATCTGGCTATATAGCCAGATAGCCGCGCCCCCCCCCCCCCCCCCCCCCCCCCCCCCACACACACACACACATGTGATTGAATGATTGTTACTGGCAAAATTGCGATATAGTGGAAAATAGGCATACTGAAGGGACGTTGGCAGTTTCCTAATACACAAAAATATAATAAATGTTAAAAGAAAAGAAAAAGAAAGATGTTACATTGCTTGCCCTTTATTTCTTATGTGCTTGATTCTGTCATAAAACCGGGTTGAAGTTATACAAGTGAAAACAAACCATGTAGCAAGAGAGCTAACACGGTCGGTTTGCTTTATTATTTATTACTGAGATCAGTCTCTGTTTTATGGTCTTTTGTCAGGCTGTATTGTACAGTATTATGACTGTTTCTATGGCAACCACTGGCTGCGTAAAGTGGTCTGAAATTAGAGTTGCCTCATGGGAAAAGAACTGATGCCTCCACAGATTGGTTGCACAGCTTTGCTTTAATAAGTAATTTTTGTTTAAAATGATTTAGTGGATTTTAAACTAGAAAGATTTGCATCTTATTAACATATTATATCTAATTTGTCCTTCATCATTATAGATGACTTGCACCGAAGACCATCCCCCACTCGGTATTCTTTGTTGTCTGGCTCTCTCTCCTCTCTGTGGGTCGCTGTGTGTTAAGCATGACAGCTTTTGTGGGACTGTCACCCTGGTCTCGGAAGTACACAGGGAATCCACATTGGCACTCAGTCTAGCGAAAGAATTCTCCTCTTTGGTGGATTGTCCCGTGGTCATCGTGCTTTGTGTGTTGACTGAAAGAATCTGCATTAATTATAGTCTTTCCTCATTTTCTCTGTAGGTCATAAAAATTAACTAGTGGGAAGCTAATATTTGTGAGTGGTCCTATATGTGCAGTATATGTATATAGAGAAAAAATGGAACGGATCATGATTCATAGGGTCTAAATTGACTTTACTAGCTTTTGCCAATACAATTTGCACTGTAAACACGACTCATTGTGGCAGGCAAGGTGGTTTGGATTGAGTACTACAACAGTTACACCACTGTTACTCTGATGAGTCACTCATTCTGTCTTTGGCATGTATCAGGATTTTTTAAGACTTTGCTGCATTACATAGTCTTGCCAATGTGAGCTTCAGAAGACACGGCATCAGTCACACTAACATGTTAATGTGCATCTGCGTCCCTTCTTTTTCACTGCTCCTCTAGATTTAGGTTAAAGCTGGGTCAATGTTTGGTGACAAGGCTTGTGTGAAAATAATGTTCATGTTTTGGTATTTAATTGTCATTCTATAGAAAGAGAGAGAGACTGACTGATCTGACAGAAATAAAAAGAAGACATGTTTGCTAATGAGCATGTTTATAGTGTGCAATAAAGACAGACAGGAAACTGAACTAAACTTGTTTAGATCATTATGAAATTTTGTTTTGTACTTAAAGGTCCCATATTTTATAAATTCGGATTGCCATTTCTTTTTTGATTATAAAGCAGGTGTAGCTGCTGTATAAAATACTGTAAAAGAGAACAGCTCACAGCCCCTATTCAGCCACTGTGTTTTTTTAACCAGTTGTTTTGACCGCCGTCAGTTTGTGATGTCACTAACTCGCGCACCTGTTATAGGTCCCTCCTCAACACAGCCCACTGTCCCTCCTTTTATGTGGATGAAAACAGAGCAGTCATTCTGTCACGGAGCTATCGAGCTACAAGACCGAAGGAAACCTGTGGTTTGCCTGCACATTCACCAATCAGAAAGAGAATCAGCTAATCAGAAGAGAGGGTCACTTAAAGACAGACACAAAACCACCTGTTCTTGACAGCTCCAATGACAAGAGAGAACAGACAGAGATGTGCAACTATAATGAAATAGTTTTTGTTACTTCAAAACCACAAAAATATAATTTTGTTTGATATTAGACTGCAAATAAATAAAGTGTAAAATATTGGACCTTTAAATATTTTAGGGGTGAAGAGTACTGAACTACATTGCAGACTCAAGTTTATGGAAATAGTGACAACGAGAGTGCAACCTGTGGCGTTTCAAATGAAAGAGTCCAACACACACTCAATGCGCCTTCATTGGACATTCATCAGTTGTATGTCTTATAAAAGATATGATGGCAAGTTTTGAACACCTCATGCTGTGGACACAATTCTTATTGCTGAAAAGTTGATATGGGCCGCACACGTATTAATGGAAAAGCTGCCGTATTATAAAGTGTATTTGTTTTTTTGTACACTTCCCATTTGTTGCCTGGCATAAACCCATGCAGTGTGCCTCTGCTGGACAATGGAGAGGGTCTGTATCTTTCAGGGGGGGCATTGCATTCCCTCACCAGGAGTGACAGATCACATGCCATCGCACGGATTTACTTGAGAGGAGAAAGACACTATCCAGATTTATACCCATGAAAGACGTTTCAAAGGAGTCACCTTTGTGAACTGGGCCTACGATGCTAGCTGGAATAAAAAGGTCCCTTAAACCACGCATGAAAAATTAAATCAGTCTTAATTCATTGTGGTTGATTTTTATTTGATACGGAGCATCACTTTGGCAACTGGCCTCAGTTGAAGGTTGTACAGGACTCTAATATTCCACATATTATGAAGAGACTGCAACAGCAGCATGGGAGAGTGAAGTTAATTAGTTTGCACAGTTTTAAACGATGAAGATCTCTCTGTCATCAGCAGTCATTCATTTGAGGTTTTATATTTCCCTTTTTATGAAGTTTTAATGAAAAGTACACTTTTTCTATCTTTATGGCATCACATCAAATGTAGGAAAGAGTGAGTCAGACCATTGGTTGGAATAAGCATTTAAGATTGACTCACTGACCTGCTCAAATAATTGATTTGTACTTTAATGTGTATTTTTCTAAATCAATGTCTTGAAATAATATTGAACTTTTTTTTATGGGTTGGGCATGTCCTCGTGGGCTCTGGACCTTCACTTTGATGGGGAAGAAAGAGCATGTAAGGGACTGTAATCATTTTGACATCATCCTGGGGCAGCGCTGTATAATTAGAAAGGGCTGATTTCCTCAACCACAGCAGGGGCTGAAATTGCAGGCCTTGCCCCGACCAGGGTTTTGGAAAGTGACTGAAATAGAACTGGCGAGTTTCTGTCCTTGTGTCCCTCTGTGTAATATAGTATCGGTCAGATGGCAGCGCAGTCACCATGACACACTGCTGCCTATTCACCAGCACTTGGATGACAAGCTTTTATGTGGCGCCTCTTGTTTTCAGAACCAGCTACCAAAATTACAACTTTGTCATAATCTCTTTAACATGCAAGACGGATGAAACCTGTATCGGCCATGACCTGCTGCGACTGCAGCAAGTGAACAGTCCGCTGGCAGCTTTTACTCTCTAACCAGTGTAGCCTGTGTTCAAGTAGTGCTTCCCCTGCATACCGGTGTGTGTGATGCACTGCAGCAGTTGTCATGACCCAACGCAAAATCCCAAATAATACTTCTTTCATTATAAAATCTGGAGTGTATTTTTCACCTGATAAAATGTCAATTTTACCAGGTGGAAATCAAAGTGCTGTCACAGGAACTGATGTGAAGTTTAAATATGCAGCAGGGTGCCATTTCAGAAGTTTTTTTTTAATTATAATACATTAAATGAATAAAATCTCCAAATTCCTCAGATAGGGGCTTTACAGAAATAGTTTTGAACAGATAGTGTTAATGATGATACTGTTTATGTATCATTTAAAGGAATTTAAAATGAATTGTATGCTTTTATTCTAGAGTTAGACTTGAGTCTAGACTTGAGTGGTTTGAGGAAATGATGAGCGTAAGATATCGGTGGATGCAAAATAGGCCTGCAGTCATGATGAACGAATGATTCTTGGTCTGAAACCCTTAGCTCACCAGGGTAATTCATCGAGTAATAACTCCCCCAACCACACAGGAAACATAAGGTATTGATTTAGAATCAGCATTTGAAATGTCAGGATGAACACTTGTCATATGTTTTGTGTTTAATGCTCACTCCTAATAGAAATTGACTTAGGTTTCCTGCATCATATCATCTCTATTTTCATATCGAACCGACAATCGCACACACACACTTCCCTACGGACCGTTGGAGGTGTCCGTGTCAGTGTACATGTCCCACTCAGGTCAAGATGACAACAGGTCCTGGCCTCCAGTGAGTGACCCTTGGATCACTCACAGGTTTTTCCACGTCTGCAGGCGTGCAGAGGTGTCATTGCAACCTTTCTGCTTCCTGTGTCTGGCATTCTTCTTTGTTTAGGAGCCCTTTTAAAACACAGGACAGCTTTGTGTCCCCTCTGGTGAGGCAGAGGCGTGCAGAAAATGGGTCTCTGTTTCTGATTAGCCCAGCGGTCCAAACAACACTCATTTTCCTGAAGAGAGAAGAAGGATGCTTATAGTAGCTTGCTCCTTGCATTTGAGTTTTCTACAAACCTCGGGCTGCAGAACGGAGTCAGTGCTAATTTGCTGAAGTCCTGAAAACAGAACCAAAGCTAATTGTCGTTACTGTGGTTCACCACATCTGCAGTTAAGATTTAGCTGACGTATGGTCGGCATTACTAGGTATTACATGTTATCTTGAGGTTGATAATTCATACATTTTAATTTGTGGCCATGATGAGTGGGCAACTTTGATTCTGCAGAATAGATTACCTTGGTGTTTGCCTGCCTGCTCCATGGCTTCAATGGTCTTTCCATTCAAGATCATTTTTTTTAGTAAAGCTAAACCTGCTTTTTACATCTAGAGAGCAAACGAATAAGAAAGTAGTCATTTGTAACTCTTTAGCTCTGACACATGTGGAGACAAACTTCTGTATTTTGATGTGAGGAATATCCAGTCCTACATTTCAAACCAGCAGTTTACTGGACAACTAGATTGTATCTCACATCACCACAGCTATTTTAACAGGTTTCTCTGTTTGTAATTCTTTGAGATTATCATTACATTATAGTCTTTTTACATGGGGAACCAAAACAGTGTAGGCGCCTCTTCTTTAATCAAGATTAGCAACAGCATGAAATGTGAATGTTTTGTACAGGCATAATCTTACCATGACAAGGGACAGAGCTGTTGTGAACACCTATTATGGTTTATTAGGTACATCTACTGTGGTAGAAGTTCAAAGGATTCACCTTCAAGGCTGACCTTGCAATTTACAATCTACGAGAAACGTTTTTTGGATTTTGTTATCGGAGACTTTCAATGTTGATTAAAATGTATATTTGACAGGATTCCTTTTGTTTTTACAGCAACTCGTATGTTTTACTGTGAGGTTTTTCAAACACCTGTTAATGATAAAATAAGTAATGCACAGACTATGAAAAGTGAATCTTTTCCTTCTTATAATCTTACCACGATTTCTCATTGAAATATTGTCCTTTCAGTTTTACAAATCTGATAAAGCCTCAGGTCAGAGACACTAAGCTGACAGTAGGCGGTCACTGTAGTTAAGGGGAGAACAAACAGTGATTGTCACTGAATTACTGGCCAACTGGCTCCTTTGCAAGGAGAGAGATGCAACTGATATTGTTTGTAATCTTCAAAATAAATATTATATTAAATATATACAAACCACAAGTTTTAGATTAATCATTATTCTGCTGTAGCCCTGCACAGATAGACAGAGGAATGTTATGAATGGTATCCTGATGAAGATGAATGACACCTCTAAAAAAACACCTTTTTCTAATGAAATACTTGAAATACCAGCAAAGCACAGGCAGCCGGTGTTGTTAGTCAGTTACATGTTATCTCTAGTTTGTGGTCAATGACACAACCTTATTTGCTTCACTAACTTAATGTCCTTCTAATGTGTCCCAGAGGGATGAGAAATGCTCACAAGCCCATGACCCCTGGTTTCATTACACGTTATATGGCTCTGTTTTTCTCAGATCCTGGTCTGTTCTGCTTTTTCCACCTCTACTACTCATCCTTGTTTGTATCCCTGGCGACCTATTAAAAGACTTTTCTCTCATGTTCTTTTCTGGCAGGATATTCTATAGTGTTCAATTAAGTTCATGAACACCAACAACTCTCCCTTTTTTCCTTTATGAGCCAGAATTATTGCAGCAATGCATTCACATGTACTTGTATTTGAAGTCTTAGTGTGACCTGTTTGCAGCCAAGGGAATCTTAAGAGGAAGGAGAATCAGGGCTCGGCCCAGGCTGTGTTCAGTGGGGAGAACTTCCTACACTTAATTGGGATATTGTTGGTTGGCTGGAGAGAGCCCTTTAGAAAACTTCAGTACTTAACCAAACTGTCCTCTGTGGATGAGTCAAAGTTTGAAGATCGGGGAGAAATATGGTTGAGATTTGCCCTGACATGCTCAAGGCTCTGGACATTGTTTGGATGTCACAGTCGAAACACCTCTTCAATGTTGCATGGAGGTTGGGGAAAGTGCATGCGGACTGGTACTGGTGGTTCCCATTCTTAAAAAGGGGGACTGGAAGGTATCACACTGCTCAGCCTCCCGAGGAAGGGATATGTCTGGGTGCAGGCAAGAAGGCTATGACCGATTGTCAAAGGTCAGATCCAGACTACGCTGTATAGACTGTCTACTTCAAGGGTCTTACGAAGGGGAAGTGTGGGGTATCGGGGCTGCTCGTACGAGCGATCGAGTCCTTGTCTTGCCTTGTTGTGTCTGTGCTTTTGGCCTGACACATTTCCAGTTGTAATCTTCATAGATATGTAGGTCCGGTTTGGTACCTCAAACTGCATGTCTGCTCTTTGCAGATGATGTGGTTCTTTTGGCTTCATTAGACGTTGACCTTCAGTGTGCACTGGGGGGGTTTACAGCTGAGGGTGCAGCGGCTAAGTAGAGAGTCGGCACCTCAACGTCTTCAGGCCACGGTTCTCTGCTGTTCTTCCAAGTTGACGGTGAGTTGCTGCCCCAAATGAAGGAGTTTGTGTATCTTAGAGTCTTGTTAATGAGTGATGGTGAAATGGAGTGACAGACTGACAGGAGAATTAGTAATGTGGATGTTGTAACAGACTGTCGTGGCCAAGAGAGTAGTTATCATTTGATCTATGTTCCTACCCTATACTACTGCAATTTACAACTTAAATAAACTTCTCCATTGCAAACAGTTCTTTGGGTACTATATGTTAGTGCACTGAGTGGAGTATGTCTGGTGAGTTTAGCATTATAAGTTGTCTGAACTGTCTTGCTCACAATATTTGAGTCTTTAAAACCGTAGATTCAAGAGCAACTCCCTGCTTGATTGGCTGTTTTCTCTACATGCCTGGAGCATCCTGCTTGTGTTAAATGGTTGCATAACAGTTAGCTGAATACCTTGAAACTATATGAATGTGAAAGACTCTTTGTTGTTGTGTGAAATCTCATTTGACGAACTGAAAATTGTACCATTAAGATCAAAACACCACTTTTGCTTTGCTTCTGAACAGCTGACAGTTGGGGTTTGAACATTCTCACCTGATGTGTCTGTTTTATGTTCACTCCAAAATGCCATCCTGTGAGAATCAAGCTGTTTTCTGCAGCAAGAAATGCTGCCAAGGTTTCCTCTTGAGGTTTCACATTCTTGGCATTCAGAGTCAGGATTGTTGTAAAAGAAAATGGTTCGTACATCATTTCAGTTGAGTCAGCTACGAGGTCATCTTTATTCATCTAAAGTTTCAACAAAAGGCTTTTGCATTCTGGTGCTTTTAATGTAAAGTAAATCACAAGATCTGTCACTTAGATTGTCCCTATGAATTTTACTGAACTTAATGCGACCACTACGAGCAAAATACTACATCAGTCACTTCCACAGTTCGCATTGTGGTCGCAGGGTTTCAAGATGATTCAAAAAAGTCATTCATGGGATTTTCAGAGCTTGACCCCCTGAAGAAATCCCAATTTGTTGCCCTGTTGTTAAACCGTACACGGTATCTGTTATATTCCCCCAATAAAGCTAAATTTAAAGGCCCTATGATAAATTGTAATACAGGAATACAATGACTGTTGCTTTGGTCCAAAACAAGTTATGTAAGGGCTTTTCCTATTTGGCTTTCAAACAAGGAAATATAAAAAGAAAAAAACAGCAAAATATAATCATGTGGATTTAAAAAGATTTTTTTTAAAAAGTGCACACAAATTATTGTGTAATCTGTGCCTGCATGTTTCTATTCATATCTCAGAGCTCGGTTTTACCTCATTGATTTATTGGATATTAATCATATTTCTTGATGTTATGTGAAAAAAACGGTATTAAATCCACTGTAGGTCTTTGCAGTTTTTCACTTTCATATTACAACGATAACCTATGGTCTTGACTAATATCACACAAGACAGTGTGTACTACATGCCAAGTTTAAAATAGAAAAAGAGATGAAGTAAACAACTGGGTTGTAAAGCTGGGTGTTCAACAGCCTGATACTTTTTCCTCAGGAGTTGGTTCAACCAAACCACAGGTGAATCTTAAAACAGCACAGAGCTGAGTCCTCCATAATCATATTCAGTATTCTGCACTCATTAAAGAGTGGGCAGTACATTCATGTAACACAAGTTAGTGATTTAGTACATCAGCCCACAGAGCTTCACTTCCTCCAGCCCTTTAATGTTTCTCTCATAAAAATCTAAAAAGCATTTTCACAGTAAAAGAAAACATAAACCTTCATGAATTGGGTGTTTTTGTGCTGATAAAGGTCAATGCAGAATAAAATAGTTATAGTTATGTGATTCCTTGTGCATTATGGCGTGAGGTTTTGCCAGAGCTATTTGTAAAAGCTGTAACAAACTTGTGGTTCTCCTCAACAGGTGACGTTCACAGTCATAGTGCCCAAAGAAGATTCCCACCTGAGGGAAACCCCCACCCACACCCCCACCCCCACCCCCAGGGGCCCGGCAGTGGTCACCCTAATCCACAGGATGAGGTTTTCAGGTTAAGCCTTGCCAAGGGCGTGTCCATGTCTCTCCCCTCCTCGCCTCTGCTGCCACGGCAGTCCTACATGATGCCCTTACGCCCAAACAAGAGATCACCAGGTACGCTTTGATAAATTTGATGCTTCCTTGACTTTGTTCCTCCTCAACCTCCTTCAGGAATTTAAATTTCTTCACGAATATTGTTTTAAATGAATTAGCAACTCCATTGTTACCAGATATCAAAGGTTTTTGTATTTTATGCTTCTTGATGACTGTACATTTAGTTTACCATTTTTTTTCTAATCTTTCATATATTAAAGAGACATTGCAAGTCACCCTGCTGTGTGGCCATTAGGCCTATACTCCAAAGTACAAAACAGCCATGCCTGTTATTTTCTATGTACAACGATGAGACCCGGTGACACTTCACGCTACTGTCCTATTCCCAGCGTTGCTGCACCTAAAAAAACAATTATTTTCCCCCGTAGAAAAGGCATTTTTGTGCGTCGCAGCTCCCATAGCTGTTCATCTTCTTCTCTGCTCCTGTGGCAGCTTGACTTTCTTCCTCTTTCTGTTGCTGCCTCGCAAAGTGACTTGGAGAGAGTAGTTATCAAGGTGGAGAAATATCCTGAGCTGTATGACCCACAATGCTGTTATTACGAGGACAATGAGCAACTCATCTGTCATTTCGTTTTTTCCTTGCTGTGTGTGGTCTTCACGCGTTACTGCGCTACGTGCCCTATTGGTGCTTGGTTGGCAGTTGACGCGCAGCACAAGACGCGTTGCCGCTCCTCTGTGTTTTCAGCTTTAGAACAAAACCGTATGCCAAGTACAGTATTAACCAAGACAAGCTGAATGTGCTGCAAGCATTGGAGCTACTCCTGTTCTTTCTATTCTTTGAAAAGTAATTCATTCACATAGTGGAAGCTTCATTTGTCTCAATGGGCCTCCTGTCAGACTGATCACTCTTGTCTGCCTTCAGGTTACTTTGTACAACAGCTGAACATCTGACAGCCCTCCAGGAACGACAGTTTCTCTCAAGCCTAAAACACTGCTGGCGCGACTTTTAACTTATTCCTTGTTGAAACATGTCAAACAGCTTTGAGTAATTGTCATTTTTTAGAAAAATAAAAGTCATACTGAGTTCTAAAGTATTGATCCCAACAGTTGCCCTGTGAGCTCAGTCTGCTTACAGACCATCGTTTTTGTCACTTCAGCCGTGTGTGATCACCTTGTGCACATGAAGAAGTCTCTGCAACTGCAGTGTGTTTACACTTTACTGGCTGTAACAGGCGTGTGTTTACACGGGATCTAAGTCCTCCCAGACTTCTTCTATCCACCATGTTGAGAACAAGTTAGTCAGCAGCTGTGTGGGCCTTCAAAGCAAGGACTACCTTTTGTAGCTGAACTTGTTTCAACCTGAATCTTTGTATTCTGGAGACTTGGCAAAGAGGAGTGAAATCCTTTAAGTGGTCAGTGTGGCTCCACTCACATGTGGCACTCATCTGTGGGCTATCGAGCCGTTGTGTAGACTGGTTAGAGCTTTGATCTGTTTAATTTAAAGATGTGTTCAGGGGAAGTGGATAGTATGGAGTCATCCTCATACACACTTGTCAAGTTCACTTCTCTCTTAAGAAATTGTCATTTCGTAGTTTAACTCCAGTTTTAGGATTTTGGTTGATGTTGCTGTCTTTATTTGCATTTGTTCAGATTGTAATGTTGTGTTTTCCCTTTTGTAACCTGATTTGTATTTGCATTTTGTGCCATTTTAATCACATAATTGAAAAGCTGTTATTGGACATTAAGGCCTGAAATTGTGATGCAGTACATTATGCAAACGTTCAGTGGAAACTGAATTCTCGTTGGCAAATGGTAAAGAAAAAGCCAGATACAGTTTATAATCACCAATTAGAGTTTTGCTTGCTCAGCTGCCACTCAAGTTAAATCTGTTCAATTACCTTAGGTGATACAGGATTTGCAATGCCCATTTTAAACCCATCAAATAAAGTGCTGATGAAAAGTACATTTACAGACATGAAGGGAGGGAGAAATGAAGAGAGAGAGGCGGCTGAGTTTGTGAAGGTGAAACGGGCCCTGGAGACAACGGAAGGGGAACACTCATTAAAAGCATATTCCCTCCTGGGGGGCTCCAAGGCATGGAAGAGGGGAAAAAATGGACTGACAAGATAGGATGTTATGGAGGACCACCGGTGAGAGCTGGTTGGGGGATGGTCTGCGGGCTCTCCTCCGCTGTCCTCGCAGCTACCTGTGAAAAGCCGTCGGGGGAGAGTTCACACCTCCAGTTAATAAACACATGCTGCAGGAAATGTCTCAACTCTGCGACGAAGTCGACATGGTGTAATGCCGTCTCTTCTCTTCTTGCCGAACCATAGAGGTGAGACGCAATGTAGGACTTTTGTAGGAATTTAGATCATTCTCTGATTAACTGATGATAATAATAAAATGTTCCATTAGGAACAAAATCGTCAGTGACATTATTTTTTTGATTTTGATTTGTCTTTGATTTCTAGCAGGAAATCTGGAACCACTGATGCCACTTCAACCCAAACATTAAAGTTCACACGGGTTCATAGCCAGCAGAATTCTGCATCCTACGCACACATGTGGAGACCATCCATGTTACAGAAAAGAAAAGATGTTTTGGACATGAATTGTGTGGGTTGATAAAAGATATAATACCTGCCTACGTAACCAAGTCCAAAACATCCGCTTTACATTAGCTGAGAAAAACAGTTGATTGATTTGTAAAAAGGGTGATTAGTTGTGTCCTAAAGGCATTCGACCCACATTCATTTATCATCCCTCAGAGCATTCTTTCACACATCTGTGTGATCTCTCACTCCATCACCGATGTCTTTGAGAGGAAGTGGTTTCACAGATCCAGAGAGCATTTTGTGGCTGGCCTTCATTTCCCGACACGTTGGATAATCTATCGCAGTTTGGAAGGCCCCAACTTAGTAGTGGTTGTTCTTTTCATGAAAACTTCACAGGGGACAACAGAGAAACATTGAGTTAATTAGGAGTGTGACGGATGCCTGAGCCACAAAGTCTGGTGGCGTTGAGTGCCACAGCTTTGATCAGCTAAGCCCAGAGCTTAACCATGAAACACAGCACCCTGACATGTGTCGAACAGCACCCAGACTTTACTGTGTGTTTACAGGCCCCTTGAAGGGCCTCCCCTGGGCCCAATGTACCCCTATGAATGTACCTGTCTTGCCCCCACCTCTCCTGGTCCACCCCAGTGGCAGGTCAAAGATCATGCATCTAAAACACCAGCCTCTTTCTTAACTCTGTTAATGACAGTAAATGAGGTTTTCATGTCTTTCTCAACAGTTGGAAACTCCTTGTTGCTCCCCTTTTTTTAAGTCTCCTGGGTATCCCCACAGTGACCTCCACTGGTTGTAAAAGGTTATTGTGCTACTGTGGGATTTAAGCATCTCTCCCTAATGTTGCACTGCTTAGTGAGTTGTGGGAAAGTCTCCATGCTGCTGTTGAATATGCAGCAGTTTGTAACAATAATGGAGCTAAACCGTATATCAGATAAAGATGATTAGATTATCCTCACAATGAGTTAGCTGCAGAGGTGATACTGATGCTTCCATTGTTTGGACATATGAGTGACCTTTCTGTAGCGACCCCCTGCTCTGCTTCTATGCCATCCTGCAAGGGATCATAAAACAGCAATTGATAATAATTTCTTGCTCATGGACAGTGTATCATTTGTATTGCTGTTAATGCTGTGTGGTCACAGGGGGTACAGCCTCTGGTAGGCTGTTGTGTATATTAAAATAGGTTAATAGGTTTTTTTGCCTTGATGGGAGCTTTGTCTTTTGTGGGTTCAGAGGATGATTAATTTGTCAATCAGCCAAGCAGGTCTGAAAATCACCACTTTCAGTATTTTGACATGGTTTTTCTCTGTGATTCAGGCAGGGAGGTCACTTTACTGATACGATTTAGCTGAGGAAAATCCTGCTTACACTCCACCTGAGTTACTCTCAACAAGCATTTCTCTCCCTCACTTGTAGCAATCTCACAGCTTTTGGCTTGGCAGACCGATCCGTGTTTGTGTGTGAGTAAGCCTGTAAGGTGATAACTATCAGCGCCAGTGGTCTGCTGCCATGGCCTCCTTGACCCTGTTTCCATTTGGCTACTTCAATCTGGACAAATGTGACCTGGCCGTGATTGGACCACAAGTGGCCAGCAAAAGTACAGGTGGAAACACACTCAGGAAGCATTGAGATCTGATCTGTTCAGGCCACCTCCGAAGGTGTGTGGATCTGCTGCTTATCTGCTCTTTAACGCTGCAGCTGTTTGAGCCACTGTACCGTGTATTTTTGTTTGTTTTGGTTCGTAACAAAGCCATTTTATAAAATGACTCATGTTCTTTGAGATCATGATTTTGGAAGAGAGGTTAACTTTTAGCTGCAGGGGATATTAACACAGGCTGCAAAAAAATATTCTAAAGCTATCATTGACCTTTGCTCCAGAAAAATCTAAAAGACCACAGACATTAAAAGTCATTTGGTAAAACACTTAAAGATTTCTCAATGGATTAGCATGTTTTCACGGCATTAGCAGCATGTGCAAGTTCAAGGACATTTTCTGCTTTAATCACCTCAAAAAGCACCTCCTCTAACAAAAGGTTATTGTTTGGAATTCAAAATGATCGAAATCTTTATGAGCATAGAAAAGTTCATCTGACATTACATGTTTTACAGAGCATATTTCACAAAGCCAAATAAGATTAAAATTCTATTCAAAAAGAAAATATTGTTAGAAAATCTGCAAAAAAAAAGGAAAAGACTAAAAACGGAAGAAAAAAAAAACCCGCCGAAACAATAATTAAAGCATGCAAAAGTTACCAGTACGAGACCGAGCAGGGAAGACAAAGGCGAGTGTGAATAAATGAGGCTTCAGCTGTTTTTTTTAAATTTCATGGACAGAGATCATACATCTACAGGAATAGTTTTCCACGGCATCAAGGCCACAACTTAAAAGTCACAATTACCTTTTATTTGTATTCAATGGCGCGAGACAGCCAGTAAACCCTGGTATGAAGACCTAAGTGACCGGCTGCTGATAAAGGGCTGAAGCAGGAAACACATGTACACATGTTCTTGACCACGCAGGGCTCCACATGTGACGTCAAGAACCTTAAACTATATGAAACTGTAATGAATTTCCCCATTATTTTAAACTAAACACAAATAATATTAAATAACATAGGAAACAGTGCAGGATAAGTATCCAGTGTTGATTTATCATTCTTCATCTTCTACGTGAGCACGCTTTATTTTGTAGTGCTGTCAAGAGGGCAGAATCACTCTTCAAAGCCAGTTGTAGCCTCTTTGAGGTGAGCTCTCCTGAAGTCAACTCTGGGTTTTTTGACGGTAACCAGACAGCCCTCGGGAATATTGATGCCTTTCTGAGAGCTGAGCTGTAAAAGACCTTGTGGGGCTGCAGGGACCCTTTGAAACGTTCCTCTGATGAGCACCCTGTGAAAAGTACTGTGCAGTCCTCCACCTCACTGCACTTCAATACACTCCAGCTCTGGTTGCTTATTGCATGCAGTCCCCCTGTTTTATCCGCAGTCAAATCTCACGTCACCTCCTGCCTCAGAGAGCAGTGCTGACTGAACTCTCATCACTTCCTCAGTCAGTCACTAGAATTAGGATGCTCATGTGATACAGTGGTGTATCGTACCAAACTGTAAATGGTTGAGCCAAAAATCTTAGTTTACTTTTCATTGCCTGTTTTTCTTTTGTTACTTTTTGGAAATGTGTGACAAAGTGTACAGTGGAGACTAAAACATATTCACAACTGTTAAACTTGTAGTGTTTAAAAAAACAGTCTGCCGTTGTGAAACAGTGCAGAAGTCACATTAACCACAGTGGAAAGTGGTATTATGTCAGGCTATGAATCCGGAATGAATCATACATTTGCATTTGTATTTAAAGTTGACAAAGCACCATGTCTATAAGGCTGTGCCAAGCTGACCACGATGGGGAAAGACCAGGTACATACATACGACGTATAGTTAGTGACGCCGGTAACCAAGTCTATTATGTTGCATTCACAATACCAATCTCATCTGACATTTTTTCACCAGAATATATAATTTTTCACTTTTGAGTTGAACTCATTACCTCAAATTGGAGCATAAAGACGGCTGTTGTGAGACTGCTTTCATTCTCGTTGGCTGCACAAAGAGGACACACTGTCTCATTGATAAGTTGAAATGTGAAGAAGTCAAGAGTCCATCTCCAGGAATGCTGGGAAAGGTCCTTGATCACTTTCTAACTATGAACAGTCCTCCCTTTCACTGGCATCGCCTGGACATTGTAAGTTGTTGGTGAGAGGTATTGGACTGCTCGGTATGTGTATGTCCGTGTGCGTGCGCCCGCTGACTGATGGCTCGCTGGTTGTGGATTCCTGAGTCTCGGTGAATAGCGGTGAGTCCTCCGCAGTCACAGCTCACCCAACGGCTTCACCCCAGAGATCCTTCTGCTCTCTGTTTTTCTTCCTCAATCTGTCTCCTTTTCTTCTGGTGTTTAAGGTGCATTTACATAGATACATATTTACACATACTCCATATTTACTTTCCACTGAAGGTGAGCAGCTGAAGTTTTCAACAAAAATAATGTGGAGTTGTCGTTTGCAAGTTTTGTTTTAAATCTGTGTTAGAATGATCAGGTGAACCTGAAATATATTTTTTTTTGTGTAATCTAAATCTGTAGCCTCTTATCTTACCTGTCACTCCCTTTTCTTTTCTTAGTATTTGTTAGATAGTCTATGCTTTGCAGTGACACATGTTCATTTCAGATTATTTTTGAACAATAAAGCTACACGAGGTAAAGATATATTTTATTTATACATATCAGGTACACAGGTCAGCCAAAATATGGCCAATCACAGATGAGGCAAATTAAAGGGAAAAGCGTTTTTGTAGTCAGTGTCTTGGATGAAGCAGAAAAGGACATGTGCATGGACCTCAGTGACTCTGACCAGGGACAAATATTGTGGCCAGATGACATCTTGGAATGAGAAGGCGTATGGGCTGGTCCTGGTCAGCAGTACTTCCAGAGAGTGATCCAGGGAGGGACGATCCAGCTGCTAGTTATGGATGCGTTCATCAATTCAGCCTGAAATGATCAGTGTCATCTGAGCTGTCAGTCAGAAACTCACAGTTTCAGTTTCATGTCACTCAGAGCAGGAGCGGATTAATCATTAGTGATGAGGGGGCTGCAGGTAAACTACTGCACTGTGAAAGAAAATAATTCTGCTGCAGTTTGCTACTCAAGGCTGTTAATTTATATAAAGTACATGTGGTGGTGTTTTTTCTCTTAAAAAAACAAAAGAACCAATGAGAATATCATTAAAGTATTGAGTCATTAATCATCCTTATGTATTTACTTGAACTTTTGTCGAGTTGTATCGATAAGATAGGACCCCCCCCCCCCCCCCCCCCCGGCCTTGTCTTTTGTCCACTCTCAACCTCGATGCATTTTAATTTGTTGTGTCTGGCTCAGAGATCAGATGTTGGCTGATGTTTCTCCCTGGAAAAATCATCCCATTCTTTCTTAGTACCATTTCCTCAATGTACCTTATTACAGTTTGTGAACTTAACATTTATGATGATTATCCTGCACAAATTATTTTAAATTGTGTATTAATTCATATACATTTGAATAGATTTACATTCTGGATTTTACTTAAAAGGTGTGATGGAAAGTAAGAGCTCATCTCATTTCTACCTTTCTCTCATTGTCCTTCAAGGGTCATATATCTGACGCTTCCATTTCTGTGACCTTTTCATGCCTGTTATAAACTGCAATTGCTTATTCGTCAGCGCTTCCATCTAGAAGGGCAAGGCAGTAATGGCACCCTGTTAAATCCTGAGATGAGATTTTGAATGGAGAAGAAACTCCTCTGTGCCTTGTCTGATGCTCAGAGACATCAGATCCCTGCTGAAAGACCTTTTGCCTCTTCCCTCTATTATCAGCCTTTAGATGTGGCCTAAAATTACCCCTGATAGCCATCCACATGTTTGTTATTTCATGTGTGGATCCTGTGTTCCTCTTGGCAGTTTGGGTAAACTGAATCTGAACTTAAGCATATGGTTTAGATTACTCAAACTATGCCCCCTGTTGTCTTTACATGAAATACAGTCAACGGAACGTATTAGGCAGTTTGCTTTTCGTCCAAGATATTTACCTGAACTAAGTGTGTCTCACATACAGCCCTCTCTGTCTCTGCAGTCACGCTTTAATTGGAGCCATGTGACTCCTGGGTAATTGGTTGTGCCTGACCATCCACAGATGAATGGAGGTTTTCAAGACACTCTTTGGCTTTGTCTGTCTGCATTTGCAGATGCTTCACTGAACGAGTCCTCTTCATGTTTAAAGCCATGAATCTACACAAATCAAATAGTTTGTAACATCCTAATGTGTTGGGAAGCCAATTCTTACATTATAGTGCTTTCAAACAACACTATCATCACCTTTAATTGCTGTGCCACATACCTTCAGGCTCCTCTACAGACGGACATCTACATCTGACTTTGGGCTTTCACTGCGAGGTCTTTAACTGGGTTCATGTCATGACTTCTGGTTATAAACAACCAGTCTTCAGAGACAAACACTCTTCTCAGGTATCAAAGCCACCGTTCCTCACTTTGCATTTCAAGTTGCATATCCATAGATGGCACTGTGCATCAAGCAGCAGTGGTCAAGCTTCTGATTCAGAGGGATTCTTTGAGCTGGGAGTGACTGGTTACCGAATGTGTCAATAGGGAATGGCTGTTTAGCTATTCTTTATGTTATGACTGAGGTTACACATACAGTCATCTGATAACAGGAGGGGGAGGTTTGGATTGGGTTGCAGTAGGTCAAGGTTGGAGTGGTGCAAAGGGAGGCACACTGTTGTTATGTTTTATGGATTTATGGATCTAAATTATATAGTCACCTCCTGCTTTCTAGATTATTTTCCACCGTTTTTATTTTTGCTCTTGTGTTTGGACTCTGGAATTTACTTCTTTTTTACACAGGAAATTGTGGGCTCTAAGTAGAGAATGTAAAAATGTACACAGCTAGTTGCTTGGGAGGTGTTTTGTTTCATGCCTTAGTATTTAGACTAGTGTCATTCCTGCATCTCACACGTGTATAAACAGTTATATAAGATTAGTAGGCCTTTTCTACTACTCTACAAAACAACCATATTCTCTGTCCCTGTAGGGCTGATTAAAAGACCATTTTACAGTGTATTATAGACACCAGGAGCACACAGACATACTGCATATATTGCCTTTATGCAGGTGAGTATAGAAGTGGTTTATCATAACGTTCGGTACAGTGAGCAAGCATTGTGTGTAACGCTGTGATACAGTCACGGTGTGAGCAGAGGGAACAGAGCAGCTAGCCATCGTTGACTCCTCACTAAAGACGAAGCTGCTCCTCAGAGGACTGTTCCACTGTCCCAGATAAATCCTCTGACTTACACCAGGACACCTGGACCTTCATACATCCATAATATGCAACTGTTGTTGCAGCAAGGGCAACACAGATAGATCAACATACAGAAAAAACATTTCTGTCTGTTTGCTTGCATGTGTGTGTTTGAGCACTGCAGAGGCTAATTGTTGAGGTTTCCTGCTGTAGTTTACATTCCCAGCGCCGGCCTGCAGTGTTTTACTGGGAGTCTCCAGCCATGCACACAATATTCTGGGCTTGTCAGACAGACCAGAGCTGCTATCAATGCAGGGAGCTGTCTGAGAGTGTGAGGGACTTTTATGTGAGCTACGGAGTGCAGCCAAGCCTGTCCAACTAAGACACCACTGCCTCTCATCTCTCGTCCCATCTGGAACATATTAATCCTGTGAGAACTCTCGCTGTTCTTTCCCTCATTCTCTCCTCTTTTGCGTTTCTTTTGGTGTCTCTCTGTCTGACTCTCTCTCGCTCATATTCTCTGTTCGTGTTGGCAGGTCCAATCAGGAAGCCCAAATATGTGGAGAGTCCTCGTGTCCCTTCTGATGCCATCGTGTCAGCGCTGAGGAAGGTGGCTGATAACAAGGAGTCCTCCCGCAATGGTGAGTTTTACTTTTCGTTTTTGTCTGCCTGTGTTTTAATGTGTAAACTTAAAAACTGCTTCAAGAGTGAAAAATGTACATTTTGGAATTTAGTGTAATGGTTTTAGCGTAGCATCAGTTCCTGTGTGAGTCTGTGAGAGTAGCAGTGCGTTTGAGTCCTCTTCCTTCATGTAGCCCCTAATGCAAACACACAATAGTGCCTGTTTATTCTAAACTGTGTGTTTAGATTACAGAGGAGTCATCTTTCCACTGCGTTGGGATTATTGTTTAACCGAAGCACTGGCTTTGTTTCACGGGAATTTAAGGAGGACGAGACCTTTCAGTTTTCAAGAACTGTACATGTATATTATAATGTATGTGTTCTTGTGTTTCCAAATTTGTGTGAGGTGTTCCTCTTGTGCTACTGCTGCCTGTTCTCTCTGTGTGTGTGTGTGTGTGTGTGTGTGTGTGTGTGTGTGTGTGTGTGTGTGTGTGTGTGTGTGTGTGTGTGTGTGTGTGTGTGTGTGCGTGCAGGGCTAATGTTCCTCTAAGTGCTCTGTTTTGATTTCCAGCTGAGCAGGGCAGGCTCAGATTCCTCCTATAGGTTTACTAGAGCTGTAGGGTGCGTTATCTTTAGCAGAAGGCGATACAGAAAGAGTCCTCTGGTTGAACATAGCTCACATACGTAGACAGTAGTAACGCAGCTCAGCCCAGTTACTGTTTACTGTGACATGCCAAGGCGTGAGGGTGTGTCACACATTCAGCTGGCACAGAGCTCAAAGCGGCTACCAGCAGATATCGGACTCCAGATTAATGTTATCTCATGGCAGTGGGTGTACTGCCACTGTTGGCCAATTTCATATGAACCGTATATTCAAATTCTTTTGACAGTCGTGGTTTGAATGCTTGAACAGAACTGTGAATGTGGGCTGAATATACAGCATTCTGTTGGATAAGTCATCAAGACAGTTTCTTTAATTATAAATGCAAATCTCCACTGTATTTTCCACAGTCATCACATAATAAAGGTGTCTTTACAAGTGATTACAAATGGATTAAAAATGAAAAACAAAAATCTTTCATTTAGGAATTAGGATCCTTAATTCAGTACAGGGGTGTCACAATACACAAAATTCATGTGAGATCTTAATGTTGCAGTCTCAATGACAGCGCGTACACAAACATTGCCTCTAAATTGAATTTTGTATGATGTTATTGTTCGTGTCTGTTCCCAATGACAGAGATATGGTCAATTTACGACAAATAACAAATGAAATCGCGGTCTCGAGGGCAGTATTCAGCCCCTTTTAGTATAGTTTCATATACTGTTGGAATAAGAGCAAAACTCTCTCTCCTTGTGCAGCTCCAGACATTTAAGGCATTTCAGTCCGATTCTTTTTTCTGGGAGTGACGTGTACAAGTTCTCAAATATTGACTGAGCCTTCAAAGAACTGAAGAAATAACCAATCTGTTTTTAAGGTCAGACAGCTACTTACTTGTGGCCTTTATTGGTGCCATGTACAGTTCTTCAATAAACGCAGCAGTGACGCCAGCAGGTGAGCCAGGAGAAACTTTCTACTTCTTTCTTCTCCAGCTGAAGTGAGCGGGTAGAAAAGTTTACTGCTGAGAAATTGCAGGAATGAGCCAACTCACTCAACTAATCATGTATAATTAGGCACTGTATAAATTCTAGACTAATGATGGCTCATTGTAATAGCCCAGCTGTAGTAGTATGAGGCCCTATGCACAGCTGACAGGCTCTCAAACTTCACATGCTTTCTTCCATGTGGGCAAATTCACACGTACAGTATAGGGTTTCCCTCGTATTTGAAGCTTCCGCATAGAGAGGACTTTAGTGTCCAAGTTTACAGTTCACTGCAACAAGATTTACTTGTAAGAATGTGCACCACGGGACAAGGACATATCCACTATTATTTAGTCAATACAGAAAGCATCTTTCAGCTTGCGTTGTCGCCCATTTCAGACATAAACTATACTGTCTTTTTCGCTAACTGTCGACACGAGATGAGAAGGTGGTTTGACTTTGCAGCTTTTGTAACAAGGTCAACGTCAGCAAAGAATGTTGATCGAGCACCGGAAGAATTTGAATTCCTTTGGAGGTTTTGCAGCACGGAAACTGTGACATTTAGGGCTCAAATCAAGTGAGTTCTTGCGAACAAGGGATTTTTCTTTTGGGTTTGCTGAAGGGTGCCGTTCTAGAATTTCAAAAAAAATCATGTGCCACATCAGAGACAAATTTTCAATGCAGCTGAGGCTATTTGTAGGACTTAGGCTGTGCAGATCCTGATTTGTCCAGTAGCTTGAGTGTAATTCTTTTGTCTCTGTGTTTCACTGGAGACATGAATTGCTCTTCTTGTGGGTCGAACTGTCAGCTTTGTCATTTGTCATGCTCTGTGTTGTGGACAAGCAGGATGTGCTGTAGGCTAAGAAAGGAAACACGCTTTTGACCTACAGTCGAGTCTTCTCACACGGCACCGTCTTTGAGGAAGGATTGAGTTTCCAGTGCCTGTGTGTAAATGCACTGTGTATTTTTGTTTTGCCTATGTATCCGCAAGAGCCTTAATCTTTACTTTATGCATGTGTGTGTTAGCGTGCATGAGTGCGTTTGCAACAGGCGGCTGACAGTCCCTGTCGATGAAATTGTTTCAGCTGTGGTCTCAGAGTCCTGTCTCTGTCAATCAAGGCTGAGCCGCAGGTCCTGTCCTCTCCCACAATCACGTCTCTCTCCAAATCCCCCATTTTACCACTCCAGTGAAACTGGGGCCTGAACACTTACCACCTGTTTGTTCATGTATTAATTGTCTTGTCAGTGCATTCTGTGAATTTACACTAATTAAACCATCTGACTGTGGTATTACTTTTGCTTTTCTATTGTTAGTAATCCAACCCTTCCGTGTCATTTCCTGTACAATGTGCATCACTCATTTGTTAACATTGTTTGGAAGCAATGTCGTCCGTTGTGATATTCATACCACTCTTTTATTTTTGCTTTAATTTGGCAGATAACAGTGAAAACACTTGTTTCTAAATGAAAATACCTTCGGCTCTCAAATGTGTCATTTTTTGGCAAAATATAGGGGTAAAATTGTCCAGACGTGGCAGCACAAAAGACTTAGCATACCCAACCTTATGTTGTGTCCAGGAACTTGTGGCTATGTATGAACTGGTTGTGATCTTTTTTTCTATTTTCTGACATCTAAACATGTCATCAAAGAGCAGCAAAGTGATGTAAGAGCTTAAATCATGGCAGGCAGCATGTGAGAAAAGTTGTTTTTTTGTTGCAAATGTTAGAAACAATTTTATCACTTGAGACCTTTTTTACACATTGAATTGGCCAAGATGACACATGTGATTTCATATATAATTATATTTACAGTCTTTGTGTGACACTGTATGGACAAATGGAGACGAGGGAAAATAAGTAATGCCGCACTAAAGCATGGACCTGGTGGCTTGAAGCAGCCTATAAACTGGTTTTATTAAGGAGAAATTATATAAACTCCATCCATTTGTGTAATCATGGCCAATTGTTACCATTTTATAGAACTTCATAGCAGCAGAAAAGAAAGGGACGTGATTGGCTGTGACAAAGTGGTAGTTCAGCATCCTCCTATGACACGTCAGGTTAATTCTTTCTTTTAATCAGCAGCTCGAGGATGAGTCTTTGTGTTATTTTTATTTTTCCACACTGAAACATAAAGCTTCTTCATTCTGTGCCGTCCATCTCTAAAAGTTGATTAGACCACAGTCACTCTGGTCCACAGAGCTCAATTGCTGCAGGAGAAAGAATCAGCTGTGCTGGTCTGATGGTTAATGAAACGCCATCTGTATCTGCCATTACAGCAATCTTAATAAAAGGTGTGGTGTCAAGCTGAGACGTCCGTCAAACTATGATTACTATCACCATGCCATCCCCTGCCGTGAACCTTTTATTTTTTTTTAGATACTTCATCATCAATAGTCTCCTCTTCATTTGCTGTAATGTCTCATTGGACACTCCATCTGTGCGAAGGACGTTTACACTCCTAACATTGGAATGTGCAATAAGAGCACTGAACTTGCTTGAGGGGGGCACGACACCTTCCACCTCTGAACTCAAGTGGGGAAGCAGGATGCATGTTCTCATTGAGGGTTCATTAAACAGGCTTCAGTGTTGTGGTAATGAAACTCCAGCTGCTAATGAGCACCGGCTGGATTGTTTTCTCGGCTGGGAGAGAGCAAAGAGAAGCTCTGCGTAGCCAGCCGGTTCCCGGTGCTCCCCCTCCTCCTCCACCCTTCTCCTGCTCCTCCTCCTTCTGTCTTCATTCTTCTATCACTGCACCACACTGCTGCTATTTCACACCTGCTCATAAACTTCCTCGGGCAGCAGATAACGATGTTGTTTTGTTTTTGCCTCCATTTGCCGTACAGTTACCGGAATAACAAAGTGGTTCCAGCTACATCTCTGGTTTTCCATATCTCCAGGGTAGTGTAAGATGGAGAGGACAAATCAGACAATTTATCCAGAACACTGAGATGATTTTCCTTGGGTAGCCATTTTATTTAAAAACTACCCCCCATTCATATAAATACATTCATTTTACCTTATCTGTACTGACAAAGCTCCACTTGCCCTACTGCCACAGTTTTATCCTGCCTGCTGCAGAATCATTAATAATATAATTTCCAACATGAGGTCTTAAACTGATTCATAAAGTGTCAAGTGCCGTTTGAATGGACAGCCAGTATTGCTCCCCTCTCACAAATGAAGTCGTGAAGTTAGGTGAAATCCATTCGGGTGATGCCAATTAATAAACTAGGTTAATCAAGACAGGAGTAGTTCATGAGAGCCTTGAGAGCAACGCTCCTGACTGACTACAGTCATCAGTTTTGGATGGTGTCTATCCAGTGTGAAATTACAGGAGGTTTATCACAATAGACCAAAAGTTTCAAGCCTTTTTTCCTTCTCATGAAATATTTTGCATTGAAGCAATCTAACACCTTGTTAGCAAGGTTAGCTGTAGCTCAACTGGCCAAGTGTGCACAGTCTGAGTTTCTTGGTTTCTTTGTAAAGAGACAATTTCACTTTTGGACTGTAAGTCAGTGTAAAGAGTTACTGCCCATCATGTCAGCCCAAAGCATTTAAGCTCTGCCTTTACACTGCAAAGAACTTCAGCATAGCTCATGATATAAATTATATTGGTTTAATTTGACACAAATTACATTACTTGTGGGTGAGGAATGATAACTACATTTAATTAATGAATCCATTTAATGTGCATTTTATATACATTAATATTGTGTTGCTGTTGAATGGCTGCATCAGATTTGCATTGTAATCCTGTGACCTTGCATTAAATATATTTTGAGCGATTTACTGGAGCTCTTTTTTTTCCCCTGCTATGTCTGTTATTTAGTCCCCTTAGGTTGAATTGCTACTGTAATTTGGGACTATTAGGCTGTTGTCAAGGCTTGCGCAAGTGCTTATTATAATAGTGCTTCACTGTTCTGGTGTGTCATTATTGGACCATGATAACACTGTGAAACAAAATGGCTAGTTTTCATTTTGTTTACCAGATTTTTACTATCCTCTGTCACACATACAGAAATTGGCAGAGCATAGATGTTTTTAAAAAGCGTCCCTTAAATTTGACCAAAAGTGAGAGACTTCCCAGTTGAATATTAACTTGTAAATGCTCTCTGGTGGACAACTTACAATATTGTAGCAAATTATCTAAAAAAAATCTTTCTGTGCTGCAGTTTGTCATTGATTGCTGATATTGATGTATCTGTGAGAGAGGGAGAGAGATAAGAGTGCTCACAAACACACCCAACAGATAAAGTACATCCTTTGGATATATTGGATGAGAATGCATATGTGATTAACCTGCTGTGCCCCAGGTAAAAGAGCCAATAAGCATTAACGTGAAACAAGAGCAGACCTAATTTCTGAACACAGCAAGGCAGGCCAGCAGCTCTGGCTTGTATTCAACCCACCGTCAGGTTATCCCCTTTCCGAAGTACACTTTCTGAAGTGCTCTACAGCTGATAGCATTTTAAATCAAGGCTAAACCGCAGCAATATTTCCTCTTCAGGAATGCATTCCATCTCGATAAACTGATTAACCCCACACTGACCTCTTTAGTTATATATGATGTTTTTCAGGTTTGATACGGACTGAAAAGCTAACTGTATAATGCAGTTAATCAATTAAAACTGAGATACACCAAAGTGCTTCTTGTCCTGGGAATAATTTCTATGTTTCACTTTTTATTTGTTACAAATTGAAGAAACTAATGACTAATGGAACATAGAGAACTTAACCCTGGAGACATACGGCGACTGTGTGTTGTTGATCTTCATTTGTTGGTACATCATGGTAGGATAGATGTCTGACTTATGAGCTACACAACTACCTAAGCTCAGTTTCTACAAGTGTGCAATGCTACTGGTTTACAAGAACATGTCACCCTACAACATTTCTCCAATTGACATTATTCTTCTCTATTTATTGGAAGATACATGCAGTACTGCTGCACTTCAATGGCCTTAAACCCAGACTGTTGCTGAATGGGAGACATACATCCTGTTCAGCTTGCACTAAATGCACTCTATTACAACCATAAAAAGCCCAAATGTTCAGAATGTTTCATAGAAAGTCCAGTAAAGCCAACCGGTAAACAGTTTGTTATTTCTTCAGAGTAATACTATCCAAGACCCGCAGCATGTTATATTAGCAGCAGCAATTACATAGATATCAGTGATGTCACACTGAAGGAAATTAATGTCCAGGGAGGCTTTAGATGCTATCACCTTAGAGGCATGAAAGAATAGAGCGTGTGACTGAAAGGTAGCAGATCTGATCCATAAACTGGTTGGAGAAATCTAGAAGGAACGCAAAAGAGCAGGATGTGACCCACCCTTAGTGCCATAGCTGAGATGCCCTGGAGCAAGACACTGGCCTGCAGATAAGACTGTTTTTTTCAGCAACTTTTAAGTGTAAAAGTAAAGGAAAAACAATATGGATAGATTTATTTGCGTTACATGAGCAATCCATCCATCCATTATCTGTACCCACTTTATCCTGAACAGGGTAATCCCTATCCCAGCTCACTTTGGGTGAAGGCAGGGTTCACCTGGACAGGTCACCAGTATATCACAGGGCCAACACACAGAGACAGACGGAAACAAAGACCGTTCACACTCTCATTCACACCTGAGGGACATTTAAAGAACCACCAATTAACCTGATAGCATGTTTCTGGATGGTGGGAGGAAGCCGGAGCACCGAGAGAACCCACGCAGGCACACGGAGAACCTGCAGACTCCCCCAGAACCTTTTCACTGTGAGGCGACAATGCTAACCACTGCACCACTGTGCCGCCTACATGAGCCATATCTAATTACATTTTGTTTGCCTTCGATGTTTATTCTGGTTCTAATGTATTGCTGTCATTTCTGACATTTCTGACATCAGAACGGTGAGGAGTGTTGAACAGACAATAATAACATTTAAAAGAGAAACTGGTCCCAGTGGTAACCATTTAGCTGAATGAGACAAATTTCCTATTATTTCATGTATACATACAGAATGAATACATTGCAAAGCCAAAGTCGTGTGAATAATATACATGCAGTACAACCAGAAGCTGACTTTTCCATGTACCGAATGTGCTACAGTATATGTTGGAAGTTTCCTTCATGTTAAAAGAAAGTTGTTCCCTCCATCTGTTAATCATGTGGGAAGTGTTGATTTGTTGGGTGCCTCTCTGTAACGTTGTAAGGTCTTTACTGTGTTAAGTGCCCCAAGATAACTTGTGTTGTGATTTGGGGCTAAATTTAATTGAATGTGTTAATTCATAAATGTGCGGCATGCTGTGAAAATTAACTTGCACGCTGAAGGTTTTATGTCTGTCAGTGGGTGCAACTGGCAGCACAGTGTATTGATTTTCAGAGAGACCACTGGCTGAAGGTGTTAGTATCGATGTGGGCCATGAGCCCAAGGTTTGGCTTGTAGCTGCTATGTGTGTCATTATGTCAACCTTTCTGTCTTGTTGTGATGTCAGGGCTTTGACAACCCCAGTACAGTTCTAGGGCCACTAATTGGTCCTCAGCGCCGGGTGGGTTTAAGTGGTTTCAAAGAACCAGTGATGAAGTGGTCTTGTCAGGGTTCAGTAGTAAAGAGCTGGGTGATGGATTCAATCATATGTACCCCCTAAACTATCAACTCAGGGTTTTGAGACTAGCAGCATCACCAACACAGAGCTGGAAAGAAGAATCAATATACCGGACTAGTTTCTACTTTGTATTAGTTTTATAGCAAGATCGGACACATACACAGGTTTGTACTGTTTTTTCAAATAGCAAAATACTCTTACGCTGATCTCTATAACTTTAGTCAAATTGAATGCATAAAAATTGCTGGTCGTCATAGATCTGTATTTGCGTTTCTGGCGCAAAAGCCAATGATTGACTGATAATAAAAAACAATCTGTCAATCTCTGCTAATATATGTTCGTCATAAATGTGTGACGTGTAAGGTGTCCCTTTTTAAAGACCGATTCCTGTTATCCATAACCGTCTACTAAAACTCAATGAAGCATATATAATATGTGGGTGTGTACTTCAAATTATTGGACCAGCACCAGCACCCAGCATGGATGATATCTGATCAGAGCTCAATGACCATCTTGAACGGTGCATGCTGTGTTAAGTGAGAATTGATACGTAAATGTTATTTTCTTTCAACTTGATAATATTGCTTTGGGAAGACTCATATTTTTGGTGTGATCCACATTCAGGCCTGAAAACTGTCTTTGCACCAGCACTCTTAAAAGGCTCCTCTCAAGCAATTAAATGAGCAGGGTGACATTCCCTATAAAGAATTGATTTTCAGTGTATGGGCTTTCTGCTGCACTGTATTTGCAATGGAGAAGAGGTTATTCAAGTACAGCATGTATTAGGTTAGCATTCACTGTCGGTTACCATATAGACAAAAGCTTCAATTTATTCCGTTTTAAAACCTCTAGGCTTATGGGATTATTGCTATTTTTTCCAGCCTTGCAGAATATTTCAGTTTCTCGACATAAAAGGCAGCTCTAAGAGGTAGTGCAACTTTCCGAAAGGCAGTGCCAACATAAAACAACATCAGAAACCAGGCAACCCTGTGGGCAGCTGTGTCAAAAGGGTAATATAAATATTCTGCACAGCCTCAAGTTAGAGATATGTGCTTGTCTGGCATTACTTACAGTACATGTATCTTGTCGAACACATTTTGTTCTTGGCTGCAGGATGGAGGCACATGACTACCATCCCAGGCCATAATGCTTAATTCAGTTTTGTACTGAAGCCTTTGATAAATTGTTGGCATGATTTATTCTTTCTCTACAAAGTTGTTCTTGTAGTTACAGTAGCACCAGCTGCTTAAATTTTAATGATGACCGAGTGTTTAGGGAAATTCAAGAAGCTTTGCTGTTTTAAAAAATATGGTGAATTAGCTTGTGCAATCTGCTTGATTAGGCACACTTTGTGTGTCTGGATACAAATTCAGCTGCTCCTCTGTGATAAAACATCCAGTCCATCTTAGAGCTGCAACTAATGATGTCTTTCATCATTGATTAATCTGATGGAATATTATTTCAGTTATTTGATCAATCGTGTGAAATATCAAAAACGTAGTGGAAAATCGGTCACAAATGGAGCGATGGTTGTGAGATAGTTCAGGCAGTCAACTTGAGCTGCTCCTCTCTGCATCATGTGACATGCCTCATCCCCCATAATCATCTAACATACACACCATCCTGTCAATTTAAGATCTTTGTTCTATGTTCTGATTCTGCAATAAACATTTCAAGCGTGAGTTGTCTGACGGAAATATGCAGAATCCAAGGTGACGTCTTCAAATCTATCGTTTTGTCTCACCTAAAGGCCAAAACCCAAAAGTATACGTGAAGCTGAAACTTGAGACTTTGTTAATCTTATTTACTTTTTTATTTTAAAAATGTCTAAAAATGATTGATTATCAAAGTAGTTGTTGATCATCCTTTTGTAGATTGACTAAGCGATTAATCGTCTCTAAAATGGACAACACTGGAATCCCTGCTGGAAGATGCAGATAGGAACACTGGTGGCTGCTTGATAAAGTGTTGGTACTTCAACCCCGATTCCTCTGAAGTGTCCATTTATGAACTTCCATTTGCAAACCAACCTGCTGCACAGATTTCTTGAGGGTTTCAGGTTTATTCACCTGATTCTCTTTCTGAATTGAGCAGCAGTGGGACTCACCTCATGAATGACAATCGGCCTTTCTCAGTTCGAGGTTTTTTTTGCATGTGATGTTGGCAGCCATGCTTGCCAACCATTGCTCAGAAAAAAAAAGCCTCAGATGAATCTTGAATATAAGCTCCTACAATGAAAGTAGAACTTCTTGTTGCAACAGAGGAGAAAGATATAATCAGTGGTGTGTACATATGTATGTAATGTACGGCTTCAAAATATGCGGTGCCAGTGAGATCGTTGAGCTGAATAATGAATAGTAAAATCCAAGATGGGAGTAATCATTTTGTGTAATGTTGTCCTCAGTGCAACCACTAGTGGCCAGTCCTGCCTTGCATACTTTCCTTACCAGACCATTGACCTAACGTTCCTTCGTAATAGTTGCAGCATAACTTCCTCCAACCAGTGACTTCACTGAGAGCAGTTCTGCAGAGACACCGACGCTACCAACACCATTCTTTTATTTCTTACCCTTAACATTATTAAAAAAAAAAAATACATGTTTCAAAGTAGATTACAGAAGAAACATTAATCATTGTTGTCGAACAATAATTATTTACTTAAATGTATTCATTGTTCCAACATGTTGTCAAGAAATAAATGTCACTATTCCAAGGATGGCACTTCAAGATCATTTTACCAACACACTTGTATATGTTATGCTTTTTTTTTTTTTTTTTTTTTTTTTTTTTTTTGGGGGGGGGGGGGGGGATTTAGGATATAGAATGTCCAGAGGAACTTTTTTCCTTCATTAAATACTCGTACAAAAAAAATATTTGATCAATTATTCAGATGGAACTGCAGGGTTGAGAAGTTTTAGAATTTCTAGTGTGCGAGGCCATCGCAGGTTGACGTGACGTTTTTGTGAATTTCTGTCATTTGTATTTTACCACGATGTCCAACGTCTGTTTTGGACAGAACTGAACTGAAGGGCTTCATAAAGGGCCATAAAGACCAACATAAGAGAAATAAAAAAATGTTTTAATTGCAAATCCTGCAATTAATACCAGTTAAGACCCTAAATAAAAACAAAGACCCATAAACTGGTGTAAAAGTTTCCCTTTGAGAAATGCTTTGTTTGGACTTTATGTGCTCTGTGTTGCACTTGAAGGTTGA